>NC_092876.1:448506305-448806305 GCF_028372415.1 Notamacropus eugenii | reverse complement strand
TTATATTTTGGAATCTCTTTCCTGAGGGTTATCAGTAGATTCTTTCATTGCCTATTTTGCTTTCTGGTTCTGGGATATCTGGGCAGATTTCCTTGATAATTTCTTGAAAGACATTATCCAGGTCTTCCTTTTGATTATAGTGTTCAGGTAGTCCAGTGATTCTGATATTGTCTTTCCTTGATCTAATTTTCAGATCTGTTGTTTTTGTTCTCATGAGATATTTTATCTTCTTCCAATTTTTCACTCTTTTTAAGTTATTTGATTCATAATGTCTCATAGAGTCATTAATGTCCACTTGCCCAATTCTAACTTTTAAGATGTTTCTTTCCTCAATTAGCTTTTGTATTTTCTTTTCCATTAGGCCAGTTGTACTCTTTAAGTAGTTGTCTTATTCAGTGGCTTTTTGCATCTCCTTTTCCATTTGGCCAATTCTACTTTATAAACAATTTTATAAGCTGTTGACACTTTTTTAATAACTCTCTTGTATTACCCTCATTTGTTTTCTTAGTTTTTTTCTACCCCTCATAAGGTTCAAAAGCTGCTATTTGATCTCCTTCATGAGTTCTCTCTGGGCTTTAGAGCTTCCCATTTTTTCTTTGTGGTTTTGCCCATAGATGTTTCAATATTGTTGTCCTCTACTCAGTTTGCATCTTGGTCTTCCCTATCACCATTATAAATTTCTATAGTCAGATTGTTTTTGTTGTTGTATTGTATTCTCTCTCTCTCTCTCTCTCTCTCTCTCTCTCTCTCTCTCTCTCTCTCTCTCTCTCTCTCTCTCTCTCTCTCCCCTTTTCTTTTGAATTTCAGATCTGCTCCTAGGGTCGAACAATGTCTCTGGCTTCTTATGCTTGTGGCCACAGACCCTACTGTTGCACTGACTTTGCTCTGAGACCCCAGGAAACCCTTTTGTCTGGTACTGTGCAAAGGGGATGTGATGGTGGATGGCTGGTGCTTATGGAAGATGTAGGTGTCTTACAGTTTACCTGCTGATAAGCTGGGGCCTAGTGGTGATGTCTTCAAGGGACTGAGGTTCTCTGGGGTTTTTCTGGATTTCTGTGTGGCTACACTGAAACATGTGGGGATCTGGTATCTGGAGACCTTTGTCCAGAGTTCTGTTGAAGGGTGACTGTGCTGGCAACTGCCTCATTACTTACACACCCATAGGGTTGGCATCTACCTGTTTTCATCTTTTATTACAGTGCTTGACATGTAAGCAATAAATCTTTTTTTTTTCTATTCTTTTTCCATTTATCCATCCTCTTGCTATTCAGGAATAGTCTAATTATGTTAGTGTATTTATTGATACAGAAAACTACCTACATTTTATTTGCCAATAGTCTTAGTCTTATTGGATATAATTATTCAACTATTCGATATTTATAAAAGGTATTAAGATCATTAAGTATAGTCTCTGTAAATCTGAAAAAAAACAAAAAAAATATTTTTCACTTCCTGCAAAAATGTTTTCTGAATTATGAGCATATGTATGTATGTATACATATGTGTACTATAATGAAAACTGGATTTAATGTTTACGGTTCAAGTACTTGTTTAAAAGACCAAAATAAAATCTTTAATTTTTTGCTATTAAAGGAAAGTAAACCACAAAATATTAGCAGTAAATGACAACAAAAGGAATCTACACATTGTATACGTATTATGTATGTATGTATATGAAACCATTCCCCTGGAGTCTCTAATCTGGGAGGGTGGTATCTTTCTCAGTGCAGCTCATTTTGGAAGCAATATCTTTGTTGGAATAAGTTCTTAGGGTTGACTCCTCCCCAAAGTTAACTTTTTCCTGGACTTTAAGCGATCCCTATTCTCAAAGTCTCCCCACCCCCTGCTGAGTAACCTCATCTCTATATCCCTCTGTGTAGAGCAAGTTCTCTTAAAGACACGTGAACTTAAAAAAAAATCATTTCTACATGTAAACATAATTTATTTCCTTTGTAACCTTATATGTTTTTTTCTAATGCATTTAAAAATATTATTCTGAGAAGTGATCCAAAAGCTTCATCAGACTGGAAAAAAAAAAAGTCCATTCCAAGCCAAAAAAAGGTTAAAACCCTTCCATTGTGTCTCTGCTCCCTGATTAACCACAGTCTCCTAAAGTTTGAGCAACTCCCCTTCAAAACAGTATGATTAAGTACAGAGGAGAGAGATATGACACCCCCATCCCTGGTTTCTTTCAAATTTATTTCCAAGCTTATAATGTTTCCAGCTCTCTAGGGCTTAGTTACTACAAACTTCTAGTATCTGTGTTTAATTTGTTTTCTCATTTGGTGAAGTTATTCCTTTTCACTCTGTCAGCTAAATGGGTTTTTCACATTTTATAAAGGGTTTAGCTGTGTTAATTTCATTCTTATAATTCAGTAAGCACCTTCTTAATGCCATGTGATTATTTTCTGTGCTTTCTGGGCTGTGAGGTCATTTATATTTGGCTGGATCATTGAGAGTTTATTTGTTTCCCTATCTAGTAGCATAGTGGGTAGTGTAGAAAAGGAACTTTAAGAGTATCTATTGATTAACTGAATGCTCAAAGGTCAACTCTCCTACATATGTACTGGCAGTATTTATTTGAAAAAAAAATAACTCAGAGGAAATGCCATGATTTTATGATATAACTATTTCTATGGAAACTGTATATACATATGTAGATAGATAGATATAGGTATATATTATTGACTAGAGAAAAATATGATAATCAAGATACATAAATTATTACCATATAAATCATAGTTCATTCATTTTGACTTTGGTATTGGATGTTGGTGCCCAAAAAGCATCAGATATTGTTAAAGGTATTCAATAATCCCACTTTTCTCTATTAAGAGAAAATAAATAGTTGCTACCATGCTAACAATATACTCTATTGTTGTCATATCCCATATCATTCATAAATATAGCCCCAAAATATCACATTGTAATTTTTTGTATTTAATTATGTAATAGCTTATGGAAATTGAAATGTGTTCTCCACAAAAAAATAAGGAAGCTTTACCTATCTGTCTGACATGATGCTTGGTGGCATTTGGACTCATTAAGACTTTTTCATGGTGAAATAAAGCAAAGGACAATGTTTTGTAAGTCAATAAGTTGATTTTTTTTTCAGGGACAGATATTTTCCTTGGAATTGGAGAGTAAAATAGAATCATTGTAAAAAAAAAAGCACACATATTTATTAAATCAAGATCTGATCATCAAAAATAAGGAATATAATTCATTTTATGGGTTGGCTAGAAAGGGGAAAAGAAATATCCTTACTTTCCATTATATTGCGCTTTTAATGTAATAGCAAGAAACTCTTTACTATAAGCACAGTTGAGCTTTCAGGCAGAGTGGGTTGACATTTAGAAGCCAGAATATGCAAGGTAAAGTACTCTTTATCACTTAATAATCACCTATGGGATGAGTTTTTACAGAATAGTTGATAGGAAACTAGTATTGGATTTAAAGAAATCTGGTTTAAATCATATGTGTTCCTCATATAAACAAACTAACTGTGTGACCCTGGTCAAGTTACTTAAACTCTCAATGATCCAGCCAAAGCTGTAAGACTGAAAAATGACAGAGAAGTTGCCACCATGCATTGGTAGAGAATGTTTCTAATCTACAACTCCCTATGCCAATGAAGTAATATGATATGCCTAGCTGAAAAAGAAGAAAATTTTAACGTGATTTACACCAAAAGAAACATTATCATCTCTTCATCTTGTTTTCATCTTTTAGTGAGGGGATTCAGAAGGAAATGATCTTGGGAGAGAAAAGTTTCTATTTATAAAGAGTTTTGCAAACTATTATGGAGGTGAACAGAAAAATTTATTTTTATAGTTAAGAGGTAAGCTCATTCTCTCTATGCTCACTGAAAGCACCTTTGGCAAAATCTCTGTTGGTAATAGGACAAGTCAATATGTTCTCACCTCATTTTGATCTCCTTTACCAGAGATCCATATTTTGAAGGCTTTTAGTACTAAAAAGTTCAGAAATTATGAATCCTTAGTATGGCAACATCTATCAAATACATTGCCATTCAGTTTTATTAATCAATGTTAAGTCTGAGTAATTATGAACTACTGGGTCTGTGGGAAAGGTCTAATTTTTAATACAGATTACTTGGTGTGTTCTCCAGGATATTTTGAGGTACATAATTGCAACATGAGAAAATATTATTTGTCAGTCTTTGAAAGTTAACAACCTTCTCTGATACGTAATTCTATCAGTTAGATAATATCTTCCTAGATATTGAGCAGTTATTACATTTTTGCAGCCTTCCCTTCTTTTACAATTGCCAGAATTGTTTTGAACATAACAATAAAAGTACTGTAAACAGAATGAAAGAGGGAAAATGGAAAAATCTCAATGATTTTAAAAAGCCACAAATTTAAAAAAAAAAAATATACCAATCAGACATTAATCCTGAGATGCCATGTATCAATGAAAATGAGAAAAATTTCAAATGCCACACAAATAATGTCATTATTTTATTCCATTAACTGAGTTTGAGTTCTCCTTCCTGTACCTGTGTAGTAATACCATGCATAGTACCTACCTCACAGAGTTTTAGAGTGTCCCATGAGAAAATGTCTATACAGTCCTTTGCAAACGTTTAACACTCAGTATAAATGCTATGATTATTATGGTCTGTTGGCATTATCATCATTCATGCCTATAAATCATAATCATATTTGCTAATTATTTGTACATGCATGTATTGATTACCCCTTGTTACTCCTAAAAACCTTTTATACATTTATACATTTCTTCCAAACGTAATATATAGAAGACATTAAAAGTTGGTTGACTCAATTGAATTAAATAGATATGAAATGTCTATTTTGATCATGAAATTTTGCTGGACACTGCTGGGGGAGGTGTTTAAATTTTTGTGGCCTTTATTCCCACACTACTTAGAACTGGGCACATATGCAAATATCTGCATTTGCATACTAATAAATTTGTAAGAGAGCATAAGGTATATCAGAAGAAAGAGAAATCTTTATCCTTAAAAGGACTGAAGAAAGTTCTTTGTCAGAGGTTGCAACTGAACTGGACTTTTAATAAAGAAGATCCACTTCAGAAGTTGGATATATTGGATAAATATTGTTCAAGACATGTAGAAAGTTTTGTCTAAAGGAATGGAAGGAAATTTTACAACCAGGAATATAACAAAATATATCCAAACCAAAACTTTAAAAGAAAGGAATTGCACATTAATTACAGACCAGTTATTGTAAAATACTTAAGATAAGAAACTCCCTGAACAAGGTAAAAATTTAATGAATTATTAGCAAAAATCTTTTACACTCAAAATGCTCATTCAGTATCCCTACAACAAAACTCTTTTTTGAATACTAAGTAGGTCACAGACTTCTGACTCAGGGAAGCAGTCTCCCTCTCATAGCTTGCACTCTTACTGAAAGTCTGAGGGTTTCAAAGAGTAGAAAGAATAGTTCAGTCTAGGCATACAAAAGGAAGGACTGTACAAACTGCTACATGAGGTTAGAGAGACAATGTTGGATCTGAGATAAAGGGCTCTGGAAACACATCTGTGACAAGTCTCTTAGAGATGACTCAGACAAGAGACCTAGACTTAGGAGACATTTACAACCTCCTATGTTAGGGGGTTATTAAAATTGACAATATCTGGTAAGCAGCGATGGAAATGGGGGTAGTAAAGAGTAAAGAGAATCCAAGAAGTGACTGACTCAGAATACAGAAGAAAAACTGAAATGCAAAAGATCAAAAGAGAAAGCTATAATAAAAACTCAGACTGCAAGTAAATAGACTGAGAGAGAATCACAAAGTGGAAACAAGCATGATTAAAAACTCAAAAAGAATTCAAATCACATTGAATAAGAATTATAATATGAAAGGAAGTGAGTTGATATCACTTCGTAAAAGAGAATCCTGAAGACTCCCTAGGGTTCACGTCATAATAATAAGAAACTCCAGAAGGATTAAAAAGACAAATTATCACGATTTTCATCACCATATATTATGCCTCCTTGTCTCAGCAAATGTGGAAGTAAAGTAGCCCCTTATGAACCCAGTCCGACATTGGTTGGCACAGAAGCTTTAGCCTATACTGTTTTTTCTAACTTAAGATAGTTCACCCCTCCCTAGACATCCTGGCAACCATCTGATCCCTGGAGTTTAGTTATGTTGTTGCCAGATAGTGCAAAATCTGATTGACTTGAGCCCCATCACACCTCCTAAATTCATACTATATACTAACTTCAGCTACTCACAGGGATTACAGTAATGTACCACCACACCCCATCTGAGAAATAAAACTTCAGATAAATGGAATAGAGAGAGAAGAGGAGAGACATGTAGACTATTTGAGTTTTATCTCTGCTCAGAAATAATGTGAAACAAGAGGATTTTTTAAAAAATGAAACCAGATTGGAAAGGGTTTTGAATATTTAGTAAAAAGAGATTTTATTATCTAGTATTTTATTCTTTTAAGTAGTAAGGAAGCACTAAGAAAGGTGTTATAGGATGTGATATCCCCTATGCATTACTCTAAGCAGTTCACTTTGCCAGAAAGATAAAAATTAATGAAAAGGAAAAGGGCCAGGAACCAAATTCTCATTCTAGCTCTATATAATAAGGACCTTAAGATGAATGGTATGAGTGAGTGAAAAAGATGAGATGGGTGTGAAAGATAGCAAAGAAGTAGAATAAACCTGATTTGGGAACTGATTTGCATCCTTTTCAGATTATGATGCAACAAAACTATGTGGAATAGAGGCTCCTGGAAAGATAAACTAAATATTAATGAGAAACTAAATAATCTTAATCCTAAAGAATTAGTGAGCTTAACAACAAATCATAGAAATGATAATTTCATCAAATTTCATCACAAAGAATGAGAATAATGAGACAAGATACCAACATTCATGGGATAAAGCCAAAGCACTGCTTAGCAGAAATTTTATGTCTTTAAATGCTTATATGAATAAAATAGACTAGAAAAAGAAGAGATCAGTGAATCGGGCATGTAACTGAAAAAAAATTCTAAGAACAAATTAAAAATCCCAAATTAAAGTCTCTTCACAAGTAACGGGAAAATAATACTATTAGGTTAAAAAAAAAAGAAATTTGGGAGTACAAAGGAGGAGACATATGGACATACAGCTTCCAATAGTTGGATTTTTCAATATATATTTTTTCAGATTCATTATTGTCTTTGATAATACATGTCAAATGTCTTTGTTTTTTTGAAAAGCACAGCAGAAAAGTCTCTTGACACACAAAATGTGGAACTGAGCAGATTAGCAAGAACTAATTTCTCAGGATTGCCATAAGCAGGTAGTTTCTTTCTGGTACTTGTTCAGAAATTTGCTCTCATAGTCCAAGCAATAAAAAGAGAAGAAGCAATAGAAGGCCATGGGAGCACATCATTTTATAAACTGTTTTTTATAGACTAAGGGGAAAGAACGATTCTTCTGAGAAAAACTTGCCCTCTCTATCTCTCAATCAACATTTCTTAGGCCTACTTTCCCTTTTTCTTCACTCATCTTGGGCAGAGGATTTGCACTCTTATCTTAACAGAATCTCTGGACAACAGTATCAGAAATCTGATTAGGATCCAACAACCAACTGGACAAGATGAGGAAAAGTTGGTCCAAAGTTATACAAAGGGACCAGTGGAAAAGTTGCATCAAAGAGGAGTTTTATGATTGCAGCCAAGAAGAGGAGGAAAGAAATTTCCAATAACCAGAATGTGTTAAGTATATTATTGCCATGTGTGTTCTCTATGTTTGAGTTCACTTTCCCTTGGACTTTGTATGTAGTGAGGAAAATTTCAGAGAAATTTTGGAGATTTTGGAAGAAGTCTTATTACAACTATGCTACTATAGTAAAATTTTATTTGTAAAATCTTACTAAATTTGCCCAATTAATCTCCTTGGTAATCAACAGAGAAGAACCACACTCATGAAAATTATGAACTCTATAGTACTGGAGGGGGAAAATATTTCTGGGATAACCCTTAGAACTGTGGGAGAAGATGTCACTGCTTTGCTCCATGGACTCAACCAGCCACTTAGAATGGAAGTTTTGGTACTATCCTGGAGTACACATTTTATACTGATGAGCAGTTATGACTCAGAGAGGTAAATCACCTACTTCTTGTTACAAATGTACTAAATAGCAGGTCTAAGATTTTAATCTAGATCCTCTGAATACAACCAACTAGTTTTCTTTTCACTGAGCTATATTGCCTCCTCTCAACCAAGAGTCAGAGTACATATATGAGAAAGCAGATGCAACAAATGACTGTGAGCTATAATCTCATTTAATTGGTTGTGGGTATAAACCAAATTAATCAGTGCTCCATGATCTATGCAGAGAACAATTAACTGGTATTTCATCAATCAATAATATCATCATAGGCATATATTTTCCAAGTAACTGTTGTTGTTTCAAGTCTAATTCACTCTTGGAGTTTCCTGCACTCTGAGCCTGAACTGTTTCCTAGTTAGTCCATCTTCTTCTGAAGTTTCCTTAACTTAAGGCACCAGGCTACTTTCTGGTAAATTATTCAGTGAGCTGCATTTTTGATAGCCTAATTAGGGCAAAGCTACTCTTGCTTTGCAGATTTTAGATACAAACGTAATCTGTTTTTAACAAAATCACGATCCCTCATGAATGCATAAAATTAAATCCTGAAAAATGTCAAATAGTGGAATTAAGAAGGAAACATAAAAGCGAAGAGGGGGATAACATTGGTAGCATACCATTTTTTGAATATGTTCCAATTGCTTGGCTCAAAATATCCATTTTTTTGATGTTTCTATATTATTAGTTTACATGGAGCATGGTAATTCATTCTTCAAATCCTTCAGTATATTAATAATCTGTGATTTCATTAGTGTGGGTACTCTCAGAGCAAAAGCTCTCTTACATGCTGTGGTAAATAGTCTAACAAGTTGTTCTGGTAAATACACACACACTATATCTTTATACATACATGCATACATGTACACATACATATACATATATGTATATATACATACATGTGTCTATATATGTGTGTACATACATACACATATACATACACTTGACAGCCAGTTCTGATTATTGAGCCTCTCCAAACTTAATAATCTTGTTCCTGAGTAAGAAAAATGTAGTCAGTTGCTAGACTTGTACTTCAGCTTGAGAAGACCTGCCATAAATTGCTCACCATATAATTGAGAACCCATGGTCACCTCCATGCCATGGTGAGATGCTAAAGTCACAGGATTTTGTGCAGATCGAAAGAATGACACAAAATGTTAAGCAAATGCTTAGCATTAAAAATTTGATCTTAGATTCAATATTTATTGATGTACTGTATTCTGAGAGGATGTAACCCAAGAGTCTAAGCAATGGTTGGGACTATAAATGCAAAATAACTGAATATCTCTATTATATGAGTGATTCCCCTGTTGAAAGTCCTGCTGAAGCTTCAGTTTCATTAACTATGTCTATTTGTCATGATAGCTTTATTGCTGTAACTAGTGGGATTAATAATAGTAAGTACCTGCTGCGCTCACTTTTCTTTTAATCATTGGTTATATTAGCAAATAGCAACCTATGCTTTTCAAGGCAGTCTCTTATTACCTATCCGTTTTCTCTAAAGTGCTTTGCAAACCTCTTTCATGTTGATTGTTACTTTTACCCCTCTCTTTGAGGTACTTTAAGACCATAGAAAAATAATTCTTCTATCAGAACTTATGTTAACAGCTATGAAAAGTCCAGTTGTGTTAGATCTACTCTTATGGTTGTCTTCGATTTTTTCACTAGGGCATATGTATAAAAGATATTCTTCATAAATCAGTGAAAGTGATGACTCTGATTTCTTAGAGATTATGTAAGGAAAGTAAAAGCTCTGTCAATTTCTACCTCACTAGAAAAATATCATTATGGATCCAACAATGTTTTATGACTGCGATAAACCTAGCTAAGTATGAATTGGACACGTTGGTCCATTATCATATATCCAAGTTTTTTGATATTTCCAAGGTGATGTGATCTGAGGAAAGATATGGTCACTACTCTCCTGGCAATGGTCTCTGCTCTGGCCTCAGAAAATGCCTCTACTCACCAGCTGCCACTAGCACTAACAGTTCTTTCAGCCCTAGGACTTTGATTATGTCTCCTACACCCCTGGGGCTGCAAGCGCTAGTGTTCCTCTGCAGTGAAATTGGAATACAGAACTGTGTATGATCAATGCAACTGGATCCTGCACTCAGTGCCAGCATAGGGCTGGCTATAATTTCTTTTTGACTGTTTTTCTGAGCCCCTTACCATCTCTGGGTTGAGAATTTCCAAAGTTGCTGCTACTCCTGCTTCAGCAGGCTCCAAAGTTCACTACTTGTGCTGTCACTGCTGTGTTCCAGGTAGCATCCACTCCAGTCTCACTGAGCTCTTCTTCCAACCTCCTAAGTTGTCTTGCCCTGAACAGTGTCTCATCTTGACCTTTTGATGGCTGTGTCACTCCAGGATTGATTTGAAGTATTATTTCAGCGTTGTTTGGAGGGGAATTTTGCCTGAGTTCCTGACTGTGTTTTACCACCTTGGTTCCCTGCCTTAATAATCTGTGTTTCTGTGAGAGCAGGTCAATATTTGGTACTATTGGTTTCATGCTGACTGTGACATGGGGTGGAACTTCACTGCATTGGAAGGTTGTGAGTCAGTAAATATTAGCTTTAGTAATTTACCTTTAAAGAATTTGCATTATATTTACTATTATTTTCAATTTTTAGGATTATAAATCCAGCATTCAAGATCCTATTTGCTAATATCTTCTTTTGACATAAGGAACGATGATGGTAGTCTTCTTAGTGGTATATGTAGTCAGATATCTCACATAGTCAAGAATAATTGGATAAAAGGAAAAATCCGGTTATGCTTTGTTTTAATAATATGTAGCTATTTTTAAAAGTTAAATTAAATACTAAAAAATGGATGTTGGAGACTGAACTTGTTTCAAAAGTCAATGAAGATAACTTCTCTGGAACTGTATTGATGATATGATGTAATGGGATTTGATATGACATCACCATGATATTGGACAAGATATCTCATCTCTCTCTATTTGGGTTTCCATCTATAAAATGAGAGGGGTGAAGTAATAATACTTCTAATTCAAGAGTTCTGTGGTCTATCAGATTTACATAACAATAACTATATTACAGAAAGTTAGCAGCATACTAGTAAGTAAGTAAGTAAGATTAAAGTTAGCAGCATACTAGTAAGAAAGTAAGACCACTACTTCAGAAGTTACAGGACCTCTCTTGAGATTTTCACATTATTAATCATTTTCTTGGTGACTGTTCAAGTTACTTAATTTTTTAATTATTATTTTCCTAATATTTAATGTAAGGGGAACTAATTAGACATTCTCCAAATTCCCATTGAAGTCTTTATGTATATATGAGTGTATTAGCATAAGATTTAAAGAAATAACACATATTACCATTTAGTTGCTAATTATGAAACTTCTTTGCCTCTTTCCCCTTCATGTCCTTAAAAAAAATAAATAAAATATTTAACTTCTATTCTCAATTTCTTATAATAAAAGGCTTTTCAGGCTTTCTACCTCTTTAAGCCAAAATCTCTATAGATTCTGAGGTAATGCTGATGCTGTCTCACTTTCTCTTAGGTACCAGAAGGAAGAAATATGAGGTGGTAGAGAATAGATATGGCAGTTATTTCTCTCTGGCTTTCCTTTTTACCAACTGCTCAGCTTGAAGAATCTTTTCTGCTATGGCTCTCATTCACAACCTTTTACTGAAGTCATTTTCCAGAGGAGATTCTTTTAATTCTACTTCCCTACATCCTATGCTCGTTGTTCCTAAAAGAGAAAGACTATGGGTTTCCTTGCTGTCACAAAACTCCTGGATTTTTTTTTTTTTTGCTCATCAGAAAAGGTTTTTGAGTCACTTAACCTCTTCCAGGGTCTCTTTCCTTTCGTTGAAATTTGCAAACATTGCTTAAACTTACTTATTAAGCCCTTAGCATGATTCTAGTTGGCAAGCAAATATAACCAGCTTTTGGAAGAGAAATTGAGAGAAAATGTAACTTTCTAAAAATAAAGTGTCTAAAATACATTTAAATAGAGAATATTTGGGAACTTGATACTTAAAATACACTTTTACATAGGTATAGATTTTTATCAGAAGTTTATTATTACAAATGACTATCTGATGCATTTAGTTCTTTTTCCACAGAATTAACTGACATCGCCATTAGTTACTGAGAAGAAAACAGCAATAGCAATGTGAAGCATTGTTATTTTTCAGTGGTCCTGTCCTCAGTCCTTTTAACTAAATCTCTCCTGTCAAATATATCATGCATCTTTAGAAGATTCTGGAACTAAAAGATAGTAATAATGATAACGATGATAATGATAATAATAATTATTGTTATTAATATCCATTTAAATAATGTGGACCTAGTGTGTATACCCTCAGAGACAAATGCATGTGACCTGACTGAAGTGGCAGACAAGCTGGAACTAATCTGGACTAGATTATAAACTCTGCTGAACCTTGCTGTGATTGTCACAATGCCCTCCTTCCATATATCCAATTTAACTTTTGTTTACTGATTTTCATGCTGACTAACATCTATTCACTTTCCCTGCTGGCTGACACTGGTCCTGACTTTAATTCTTCTTGTTCTCTCTCTGGAGCTAGCAGTACTTGGAGGATTTGTCTTTCAAACATTCTTTCAGGTTCCAGGAAAAGTAACAATAATTTTCAGTTAATTTTAGTCAGTGTAGCATTTTAAAATTATTGTTCACAATTAAATAAATATCATGTTGTTTTTAGGTTTTTTTCTCTTAAAAAACATCCGTCTTATCTGTAAGGTACTTATACAATGGTCTTTATTCTTGGCCAGAGGTATAGATTCTCTGCTGTGTGTATGTAGGTGTGTGTCTGTGTGTGTGTGTCTGTGTGTGTGTGTGGGGGGGCAATTGGTGTTAAATGACTTGCCCAGGGTCACAGAGGTAGTAAAGTAAGTGTCTGAGGCTAGATTTGAACTCAGGTTCCCCTGACTCTAAGGCTGGTCCTCTATCCACTGTGACACCTTGTTGTCCCCAAAATTCCCTGTTCTTAAGGAGCTGATGGTCTAATGGAGATGTATTATGAACAGGACCTCAAAGACAATGCAGGTTTGGTTCCAGACCACAGAAACATTGCAATAAAGCAACTCACATGCATTTTTTGGTTTCCCACGTATATAAAAGTTATGTTTATACTACATTGTGTTCAGTTAAGCAGGCAATAGTATTATATCTAAAATGTACATACTTTAATTTAAAAAAATCTAAAACTGCTAACCAGCATCTGAGCCTTCAACAGGTCATAAGCATTTTGCTACTGGAGGGTCTTGCCACAATGTTGATGGTTGCTGGGTGATCAGAGTAATGGTTGCTGAAGATTAGGGTGGTTGTGGCAATTTCTTAAAATAAGACAACAATGAAGTTAGCCACATGAATGACTCTTTCTTTCACTTGAACACTTAGCGGTATTGGCCAAATTTTAATATTCTTGTGTCTTTGGAAATAGGGAGACTCAAGGAGAGGATGAGAGATGGGGAACAGTTAGTCGGTATAGCTTTCAGAACACACACAATATGTATTTATTAACTTTTCAGTATTATATGGTACCCCAAAACAATTACAATAAGAACATCAAAGATAATGGCTCACAAATCATCATAACAGATAAAATAATAATGAAAAAGTTTGACAAATGGTGAGAATTACCAAAATGTGACACAGAGACACAATGTGAGTCCATGTTGTTGGAAAAATGGCACTGATAGGTTTGCTGAATGCAGAGTTTCCACAAACTCTCAATTTGTTTTTTTATAAAGTACAATTTCTCTATCAATATCCTAGTCTCATGCCTCATTATAGTATACAAGGAATCTTAAGTGTTCTAATATTATTTTAGGAGAAAGCAAGATTTGACCTATGTGACCTTGGCTACTTCTCATTTTTTTTAGATTTTTAAAATAATGGAGTTTGATTGGATGTCCCTGTTAAGTCCACTGCAGCTCTAGGCCTAGGATTTCTGCTTAACTGGAAAGACTATGAGCATAGGACCAGTGAAAGACTACAGGCTTGAAATGCTTGCTAGATAAGCATGGAAAGGATCATTACCAGTACACTGGTCACCAGTCATCAAGTGAAGGTTAATAATTAATTTTGGATGGGTCATAGTATCTAATGGAGATGATCTATTTAGTGTAGAGGACCTGGTATGTATATCTCTGGACATAGTACTCAAAGCAATGAAATCACATATTATTGAAGAATTGTAGGAGTTTTAGACTTGAAGGTTTTGAGTTTTATAACTGTACTTTTGATCTGCGGATCAAAATAATGAGATATCAAATACGTTCATACATACACATGTGCATAAATATACATATATACGAGTGTGTATACTCTCACATATTATGCTACTTTATAAAAGAAAGATGTACTGAAGATTTCCATAGCATGATTATAGTTATATATAATGTTCTTAATATTTCAGAAATTAAAAAATAACTGACGTCTTAGGTTTTTAATGTTAATTTTTTCAACATTTAAACTAGAAAAAAAAATTGAGAAAGGTTTCAGTTGCATTCATTTTGATCTAGTTCCCTTCTTGGCTATGTCTGTCTTTCAAGAATCCAGAATACAATGGCATCTGACTTCACAAGTAGTTAACCACATCTGTTTTATTTGCATATACTTCATGGACTTTAAGCATGCTACCTTGAAATATTCTTGTGAGGAATGGTAATTAATTTAAAATTAAGGATAATTATAGCAATTAAATCTACTCAGAAGAAAAGGTGACTGTCCAGATAGGTGTCTTGAATGGAACACTATTTAAATCGAGGGTCGCAAAGAAAAGTCTTTAAAATACTTAAGAAAATAATGGTCATTAATTTTAAATTAATGTGATAATTTCTAAATGTGCTCTATTGAAATTTATATATTACATAAAAACTATTAATATTTAAGTATCAACCTAAATAATGCATTCAAATGTGATTATATTGGCAGGCTTGATGTGCCCTTTTTAAGATGTTCCCTATCCAATTAAATTAATCCTCATGTCATAAAATATTAAACACCTATGCTATAATACGACTATGGGGTGTCCTTTAGCTTCATCTTTTGGCAATTAAAATGATAGAGCTCAAACACAGTGAGACAGTATGGTAGCATCCTCTGCTCTTTGTGACCATAACTACGATGACTCTTTGCACATTTTAATTTTAATTTATTTCTATAAATGAAAAGCTTATAACAATTTGATGTAGTTTTTCTTCTGAAAGTATGTCTGTTGCAGAAAACCTTTACGTTTCAATATCAAGAAGCAATAATATATCAGTTCTCCAGCACTCAGTATAACCAAGATTGATTTAGTAAGCACCAACATGCAGACAAATAGGTCCTTTATAGCTATTAATAAAGAAGGATAATTGCTGGCATTAGTCACGGCATTTAATTTTGCCAAAGAAGCCGTCGGACAGTTTGCTTTCCTCAAGGTGATGATTTTCCATGAGGCATTTTAAGCTACACAGCTCATGTTTTATAAATAGGCAGTCCTTGCTTCGAAAAAAAAAAATCCCATATTGAGTGTGCTTCTGTTTTACAGAACACTACGCACATATAAATAGAGCACTGGAACAATGTACTGTCTAACAGTCAAAAACTATGCTTCTGACTGAGATATGACATGAAAAATGCTATAAAAAGAATTCATTCCCTTTACATATAAGGGTGATTATCTCCTCCTAAAATATTTAATTCAAGTGACCTTAAATATTAAATCATGGAAATTTAACTGGATAAAAGTTATTTTTGAAAGAATGTAATGAATCTGCAGAGCACTCCATTAAGAAAATGAGCCAAAGTCTGACACCTTTCCCAATCATTGTTCCAAAATAAAAGAAAAAAGAGTTTTCTGGGAGACCCAGATATCATGACATTACTATTAAACTGAAAGTAGGTAGTGTTCTGAAATTCAAAGGATTCTCAAAATTTCTATGCTAACTAAAGTGAAAGTCCTGATATAAATACTACATAAACATAATTATTCTTTCTGAATTCTTTGTGTGTATGTCTTCTCTTTATAGTCATTTAAATTTGCATAGTAAATAAATTGTAAGTGCATTATCAATCTAATGATAGGTACATATTTCATATATTCCAAAATGAATCTATTTCTCCAAAGTCTACTCCCCTTCTATCAAGATGACAAAGGATTGTGACAATTAATGTCTTCTCTCCTACTGGATTTGAAGGAAAAGTCAGAAAACATTTATTAAAAAGTACTAAAAATAAAAATTGCCAATATTTCCCTTTAATCTGTCTTTGCAAGCCATCTGGTAATAGTTAACAAGAACATGTACTGTCTGTAATGGGAATTTAGGAAGCCAAGCTAGAAAAGAGAAGAAGATGGATAATGATTACTTTGAAAAGCCTGTCCTTATGACACACATGCCACTATACTTAAAGGATTGGCTTAAATCCTTGAAGAGTTAGTTGTTTTAGAGAAAACAATTCATTCTTTCAAAACTAGGGGAAAGATGGTGACTCACAATAATAAGAAAATTGGTTTAATTTCGGAATGTAACTATTTGGCAGAGCAAATACTTTACAAACATCTTGATGATGATAGAATTTCTTGTGAAGAACACCTTAATGAGTCAGTTTAATTATCTTCAGCAGTAGGAGAATAGATTTCCTACCTAGAGGATAAAATTAGTAGAAACAATATGTAGTTTGACATTAAATCAAAAAGTATGACTTGTTTCTCCATGGCCTAATTTATAAAGATATTAAGGAAAAATACACTTTAACAAGTATTGCTACAGCAGTCCACAATGGCAGTACAGCCATGGTGGTGGGGAAATACACACCCACAAACAGACGCAATTTCTAGTGTTCATAAGACACTAATGCTATAATGTTCCATTTGCAGTGACTTAATGTCCAAGATTGATCAGATCTGGAATCATGGAAGTCTCACCATATGCTTGATAAATTCACCCAAAAGAGGGACAGGTTTCATTTCAGTTCATTCAATTCCAATAAGCATTTATTAAGTGCATACTATGTGCAAGGCACTGTGACAAGTGGTGGTAATAAATCAATGAGTAATACAATATCTGCCCTCAAATAGCTTTCATTTCATTCTATGTGGGTAAAAAAAAAAATAAGAAAGGAGGGAGAGAGGAAGCAAGGAAGGAAGGAAGATGGAACATTTATTCTGCCTTCTCCCTTTTGCCTATAGAAAATAAAAATACCAAAATGAATGAGGAAAGAATGGTGAGATGGAGGAAAATTCAATGAGATTGCATTTTCTGCATTTTTCTTTCTTTTTCTTTCTGTCTCTCTCTCTCTCTCTGTCTCTCTCTCTCTCTTTCTCTCTCTCTCTCTCTCTCAATTTGATTATTTCTTATCTACACATATGTGCAACTACTAGACTCATATCTACACATACATATGGAGAGGGGAGAGAGAAAGAAAGGAGAGTGTAAGTGAGAGAGAGTGTAAGAAAAACAGAGAGATAAAGATAGTGGTGGTGCTTCCTTTTGTCTCAGGAAGGATTTATAAGAGATACTCTTCACAGTTACTTCCCCCTATGTATTTACTTTAAAGCAAAGTTTTGGCAGATTATGAACCTTCACATCTTGGCTCTTCACAACATACCTTTTCAGTCTTATCTTACCCTTTTCCCCTTCCTGCACTCTTATGATCTACCAAATTGACCTTCTTGCTGTTGCTCATACAATGCACTGTATTGACCATATCTTGATTTTGCAAAGGCTTTTTCCCGTGCCTGAAATGTACTCCCTCCTAATCTCTGTCTCTTTTTTGCCTTCAAAGATCAGCTCATAGACCTTTTTAAATGAGGCTTTTCTTTATCCATCCAGTTCCCCACAAATTCCCACATATTTAATTCTGTACATATGATGCCTGTATTTATTACATGTACATAGATTTTGCCTCCTTGATGAAGTTGAAATTTCTTGAGAGAAACTATCGTGCAGAAGATAGACAGCTGATCTCAGAACCAGGATACAAGATCCAGATTCATGCTACTCTTCTGGCACATACTGCTGGTACTTTGAGTTACTTAATCTCCCTAGAAGGAGTAACCTGGGAGTTGATTTGTTGGTAAATTATTTCCAGGAGTTCAATTTGAGGAAGGGTTCATGCTAGCCATCCTTCATTCCATTCTATGCTGTGCTTCTGACATCTGGATTTCTGTCAACATATCATCATTGCTTTAACCCAGAACTAGCCTTCACCTCATTAAGTATCATCCTAGAATATCCCTAGGATCTGGGCCTTCTCATTCCACTTGTTTATTCTTTCCAGGGACTGATTTGGAGGAGGGTCTTAGGTTATCTTTCACTCCCCTCTAAGCTGTGCATGTAATAGAATGGATTTACTGTCATGCTTCCTAAGTAGGTACCATTGGCCACAATTCCTACAAACTTTTGACTTTCTTTTTATGTGTTATTTTCTCCAATTTATATATGTTTCTTTTTTTCTTCTTTTTCATTTTAAATTTATTTAATTTTTGTTTTCAACATTCACTTCCACAAGGCTTTTAGTTCCAAATATTTTCACCATCTCTCTCCTCCACCCACCCCAAAACAAGATGCATTCTGATTACCACTTCCCCCATTCTGCCCTCCCTTCTATCACACCCTCTCTTTTCTTATTTTCCTCTATTTTCTCGTAGGGCAAGAAAGATTTCTATACTCCATTACTTGTATATCTTATTTCCCAGCTGCATGTAAAAACAGTTTTTAACATTTGTTTTTAAAACTCTGAATTTCAACTTTTCTTCCCACCTCCATCCCCACCCATCCCTACTGAGAAGGCAAACAATTTAATATATGTTAAACGTGTAGTTATGCAAAAGACTTCTATAAAACACATGTTGTGAAAGACTAACTATATTTTCCTCCATCTTATCCTATCCCCCCTTTATTCTATTCTCTCTTTTGACCCTTATCCCTCCTCAAAAGTGCTTACTTCCAATCACCCCTTCTTCCTATTTGGCTTCCCTTTTATCATCTCCCCCCACCTCCTACCTATTCCCTTCCCCCCTGCTTTCCTGTAGTGTAAGATAGATAGCCCTACCAAATTGAGTGTCTGTGTTATTCCCCCTTTAATCCAAATGTGGTGACAGTAATGTTCACTCTTTCCCTCTCACCTCTCCCCTCTTTTTCTCCACTGAAAAAGTTTTTTTCTCACCTCTTTTATGTGAAATAATTTACCCGATTGCATTGCCCCCTTTCTCCTCCCAATACATTCCTCTCTTGCCCTTTAATTTTATTTTTTTAGATATCATCCCCTCCTCTTCAACTCACTCTGTGCCCTCTATCTATATGTATTTAATCCCTCTAAGACCCTAATACTGAGAAAATTCTCAGGAGTTATAAATATTATCTTCTCTTGTAGGAATGTAAATAGTTCAACTTTAATAAGTCTCCTATGACTTCTTTTTCCTTTTCACCTTTTCATTCTTCTCTTAATTCTTGTGTTTGAAAGTCAAATTTTCTATTCAACTCTGGTATTTTCATCAATAATGCTTTATAGTTCTCTGATTCACTGAATGACCATTTTCCCCCTGAAATATTATACTCAGTATTTCTGGGTAGGTGACTCTTGTTTTTAATCCTAGCTTCTTTGACTTATGGAATATCAAATTCCAAGGCCTTTAATCTGGTATTGTAGAAACTGTTAGATCTTGTGTTATCCTGATTGCATTTACACAATATTCAAACTGCTTCTGTCTGGCTACTGCAATATTTTCTCCTTGACCTGAGAGCTCTGGAATTTGGCTACTATATATGCATGGGAGTTTTTCTTTTGGGATCTCTTTCAGGAGGAGATCAGTGAATTCTTTCAATATATATTACACTCTCTGGTTCTAGAATATCGGGGCAGTTTTCCTTGATAATTTCTTAAAAACTGGTGTTTATTCTACTTTTTTATCATGGCTTGAAGATAGTCCAATAATTTTAAAATCATCTCTCCTGGATCTATTTTCCAGGTCAGTTGTTTTTCCAATGAGGCATTTCACTTTGTCTGCTATTTTTTCATTCCTTTGGTTTTGTTTTATAATTTCTTGATTTTTTAATGGTCATTAGCTTCCATCTTCTCTACTCTAATCTTTGAAGAATCATGTTTTTCCCATGAGCTTTTGAACCTCTTTTTCTATCTGGCCAGTTCTGCTTTTTAAAGAGTTCTCCTCATCATTGTTTTTTGGATCTCGTTTGCCATTTAGGTTAGTCTATTTTAAAAGCAGTTATTCAGTATATTTTTTTGCATCTCCTTTAGCAGGCAGTTGATCCATTTTTTCATGATTTTCTTGCATCACTCTCATTTCTCTTCCCACTTTTTCCTCTACTTCTCTTATTTGATTTTCAAAATACTTTTTGAGCTCTTCCATATCCTGAGACCAATTCATATTCTTCTTGGAGGCTTTGGAGGTAGAATCTTTTACTTTGTTGTCTCCTTCTGGTTGTATGTTTTTATCTTCTTTGTTACCAAAGTAAGGTTCTATAGTATGATTCTTTTTCTGGTTTTTGCTCATTTCTGCAGCTACTTACTTGACTTTTGAGCACTTTGTCAAGGTCAATCTCTGCTTACAGTGGGGATGGGGAGGTGTGCTGTTAACTGCTCCATCCCCCCACAGTCCATGGGCCTACAGCTTCAGAAAAGTTAACTGCCTCTGCTGCTGCTGCTGCTCCTGCTTGCCCCTTCACCCCTTCCACTGCCCTGCGGCTAGGGCCAGACCACTCTCCTCCCACAAACATGTCCCACTGGATTTTTCCACCTACTTTCCAGTTTTTCCTCAGCATTTTGAGGTTGTGAAGTCTGGAAACTGCCCTAGGTCTCAGAGATTTAGTCACCCAAGATCATCAGTGTCTGGTGGCCCACACAAGGCTGAGCTCTGATCCCAGCATGATAAACAATTCCAGGTGGCCTTCCAGGCTGAAGATTTGCTTCACTCAACCATTCTGTGGTTTCTGCAGCTCCAGAATTGTTTAAAGTCACTTTTATAGGTATTTAGCTGGATTTGGAGGGAGAGATATAGCAAGTCTGCCATATAAATATAACTTTCTTGAAAATGGGAATTGTTTTTCTTTATTTAATGCTCTGTGGTACATACCATAGTATGTAAAAAACAGTAAATCGTTATTTTGTGCCTTCTTGGGAGTTTCCTATACCAATTAAATCATAGGTCAGTTTCTTATTGTTATGTTTCTGAAGAAAACTAGAGTGAAATTTAGAAAAATATCAGCGTCCAATTCTGTTTCCACTTTAAAGAATGTTGAGGTCAACATCTCATATTCCTTTACCCCATGTTGCACCAATAATCTTTTATCAAGGATATTGGGTGTCTGCCATCCCAATGCTGATGACTTTTGGTGGACATATAACTCCACATTGCATGCCTTTCTTAATCAGAAAGTTATTGAAAGAGATTATTTCTTTTATAACTACTAAGTAGAGATATGAATATTATAAGTTAAAAATAATTGGCAGAAAGTAAATGAGAAGAACATAAATTTGCAGAGAATTTAGGGTGCAAATCAACGAAGTCAGGTAAATCCTATTCAACGTATAGATGAAACTAGAAAAACAAAAAGAACATACATTTGAAAACAGAATTATTCCAGCAATGTTTCTTCAGGTATTTATTGGTGAGTGTAATGATAGAAGAATTATCATATTTGGACTGTATCACTTAAGTGCCTAATGTGGCATCTGAGAAAACTGTGAAGGCTCTTAAGCAGAAGACATTGGGAAGAGAGGATATATATTGTCAAGTGCACATAGGAAAAATGTGTCCTAGAGACCACACAATTTTAGACATGAGTTTAATTTCAAGATCTGTAAAATATATGTCATAATAATAAACCAAAATGAGAATCAATTGTAGGTTGTACCATGAAGGCAGTTAACTGTTCAGTATAACTGAGTATTGACAATTGGCATCCAAAAAAATACATGTAGGACACATATGCTCCCATAAATTGTTGACAAGTGTTTGAAGGATATTCTATAGTGAGTTATAAAATAATTCTCTATTTGTTATACGAATCATATTTCAGTAATCTCATCTGTTCCTAGATTGTCTATTATGTAACTTTCAGTATTTAAAAAAATTCTTTAGGTAATTACATTGGAAAAATGAAAGATCCATATAGTCCAAAAGATTACAGTAATAATTAAAATACTAGTCAGTCAAATACTATTTAACTATGACTCATTTTGCCTATTAAAGTACTAAAAGTCTTTTGCATAAATTATACAATTTTGAACCTCATATCCTATTAGGTAGGCAAACTAAAGTATACTATTGTCTAATTTTAAAATGGAAGAAACTGGAATTCTATGAATTTATGTGATTTGTCAACATTTAAAGTCATAATTAATAAATGTGAAATGCAAAAATTGAATCTTATTTTCTTGGATATTTTCTACATTTTATTTATTATACTTCCATATTTATTTTGGCCAAACATACACAGATACATATACATACACATGCATTCATCTGCACATAATTATTAGCAATTTCTGGGATTAACAGAAAGTTGGGCACAAAACTGAGTAGGAAGATATTGGTGTGCATCAAAATTGCATATTGCATAATTCATTCAAATACTAAAATAATTATAGTGAGGACAGAGCCAAAATGGTTGAACAAAGGCAGGGACTAGCTTGAGCTTTCCCACACATACCTCCAAATACATTTTTAAATGACTCTAAACAAATTCTAGAGTACCACAACCCACAAAAGGATCGAGTGAAACAAATTTCCAGCCTGACAACTTGGAAGATCTACAGGAAAGGTCTGTTGCACAAAAGTGAGAGGACTGAAGACTAGTGCAGTGCACACTAGTGAGATCTGCACCCAG
Organism: Notamacropus eugenii; assembly: GCF_028372415.1. Classification (NCBI taxonomy): domain Eukaryota; kingdom Metazoa; phylum Chordata; class Mammalia; order Diprotodontia; family Macropodidae; genus Notamacropus; species Notamacropus eugenii. The sequence goes on along the minus strand of NC_092876.1, from coordinate 448,783,343 downwards.
AGCAGGCCTCAGGACCACTAAATCACAAGCAGTAGTTGCAGCTTCTAGACTTTTCATCCCACAGATCCTAATGTTGAATTAGGAACGTGCCAAGCATGTTAGAATGTTGGCAGGAAATGTCTGTCAAAAATGCATGAGAGAGGATCCTCCAGAATAGTCCTGGCCCCAGCAAACCAGAAGCAGGCCTTGGGAGTGACTGAATCACAGCAGTGATAGTTGGTGCAGCAGTAGCATCTGCTTCCAGAGCTTTCAGCCCACAGATTACAGACAGTAAGGGGATCAAACAACTGATTAGGAGATTACAGGGGTCTTTTTGCTAATGCTGAGGCAGGACTCTTGTTTTACCCATACTTGGATCCAGGTTGCTGTTCTGGTTGGCAGTCCCTGGGTGAGTAGGAGTATTACCACAACAGAGCTTGTGGAAGCAGTGGAGGTGGACCCTCTTCACAGTTCCAGGGCGTAAAAGAGTTCTTGTAGTCTCTCACAGATCAAAGCACAATCCAAGAGAGGAGTAAACTCCTTCCCTTACATCATATCATCTTGGAAGAATTGAAAACTTACAGGTCCCTAGAAATACCTTTGAAAACAGCTGCACAAACCCTCTGAAACTTGGGACAGTGTATTTTCCACTATCAAAGCAGAGTCTCACCTTAACAGAGAGTTAAAAGTCAAGTAATAGTCTGGGAAAATGAGTAAACAACGGAAAAAAGACTAACTAAAAAATTTACTTTGGTAATAAGATCAATACCCCAACTCAAAAGAAGACAACAAAGTCAAAGTTTCTATGTCCAAAATCTCTAAGAAAAATGTGAGTTGGCCTCAGTCCATGGAAGAGCTAAAAAAAGATTTTGAAAATCAAGCAAGAGAAGTAGAGGAAATATTAAACAGATAAAGCAAGCAAATCACGGAAAGTTAATTAACAGCTTGGTGAAGGGGACACTTAAAAATGTTGAAGAAAATAACACTTTAAAAAACGAACCAGGCCAAATGGTAAAAGACATCCAAAAAGATAATGAGGAGAACAATGCCTTAAAGACAGAATTATCCAAATAGGAAAGAAGTTCTAAAAAGTCACTGAAGAAAATAATTCCTTAAATATTAGAATGGAGCAAATGGAAGCTAATGACTTTAAGAGAAACTGAGGAATCATAAAAAAATACGGTTAGTCTTTATCAACATGACTATTATGGAAGTGTTTTGCATGACTACACATGGATAACCTATATTGAATTGCTTCCCTATGCATTGGGGGTTTGGGGAGGAAGGAAGAGAAAGAAATTGGAATTCAAAATTTTAAAAATGAATGTTAAAGTTGTCTTTACATGTAACAGAAGAAAAATTAAGTACTAAACAAATTAATAGTAGTTTTGACAACTCATATTTTACAATAATTATTCTTGACATTCACTATGGCAGCATATCAATAATAGCAACAGCAGCAACAAAAATATTCTGAGAAGAAACAAAATGGTAAGTAATACAAAGTATATTGAAAAGATGAGTGTTGGGCATGATTTGTGTAAAAGATAAACACTGAAGGCAGCACCGAGATGGAGAAGTACATGCAGGGACTCTTCAAAACTCTTCCCCCAAATCCCTCTAAATATCCTTAAACAATGACTCTAAATATATTTCATATCAGCAGTACCAGCAAAAATGGAGTAAAACAATTTTCTAGCCCAAGTCTACTTAAAGGTCCCCAGGAAAGGTCTTTTGCACCAGGATGAGAGAGAAGCATAGTCCAGTACAGCACAGTCCATATGAGCCCAGTGCACATCAGGACCCAGCAAACCAGAAGCAGGTCTAAGTGCAACTGAATCAGTAGCACCAGTGGTTTCCAGACCTCTCACCCCATAAATGATAAAGGACTCAAACATGCTAGTGAAAATTTTCAGGGGTTAATTTTCTAGCACCAAGGGAAGGACTCTGTTGTACTGCCTCTATGTGGATCTGGATCATAGCTCTGGGTCTTAGTTCCAAGGTGAGGAGAAGCATCAGCATAGTAAAACTTGCAGCCTTTGGGGAGGAAGAATCCTGGTCACAGTTTCATGGTTGAAAGAACAATTGTGGTTGAGATGTGAACAAAGAAGTTATAGTCGTTTACTAATGTATCTTGCATATCTAACTTATTCCACTGATCCACCACTCTACTTTTTAGCCAGTACCAAGTAGTTTTGATGATTGCTATTTTATAATGCAAGTTAAGGTCTGGTATGGCTAGGTTACCTCTCCTTGCATTCTTTTTCATTGATTACCTTAATATTCTGGAACATTGTAATTTTAATTCTACTAAGATTAGATCATAGCCATATAGCTATACTAATAGAATATTGATATTAAAGAGATGGTTTTGGAGATTATTGAAAATCTTGGGCATCTGGAAAAAGACTGTGCATGGGGGTTTATCGAGTACAGGAGTAGAATAAATGTTAAAGCCTAGTGAACCTCTCTCTTACTGGAAGGGTTGTAGTAATCAACCTGCTGTCCTTCTGTTAATCTGCCTTGTCTACTCCCTGCAGGTGACATTAGAGAGTTCCAGCCCACTACCACTAGGGCAGAGGATCAGAGGTTTTAGTTTGAATGGAGATTTTTAGTTTTATCCCATAGGAATAGGGTAATAGAGGGGAAACATTGGTGTAAAGAAGGAGAAGAGGAAAGGGGACATTTCCAGAAAGATTGGGAGGGAAAGAAACTCATAGTAAGGAACCATACCTATTCACTTATTAACTCAGCATATCATACAGTGTATAATACTGCTTTCTTAAAAAAATAATTTCTACTAAGAAAGTATATGGGGCAAGTAGATGGCACAGTGGAGACAGTGCCACAAAGACTCATCTTTGGAAATCTTTCACTCAGACAATTACTAGCTCTGTGACACCCTAGGCAAGTCACTTAACTTTGTTTAACTCAGTTCCTCATGTGAAGAAAGAGAGAGAGAGAGAGAGAGAGAGAGAGAGAGAGAGAGAGAGAGAGAGAGAGAGAGAGAGAGAGAGAGAGAGAGAATGAATTGAAGAAGAAAACAGAAAATCATTCCAGTATCTCTGCCAAGAAAACCTCAAATTGAGTCATGGAGAAGCAGACACAATTAAAGTGACTAAAGAACTACAACAAGAAAACTTACACTCTAGTAACAGAATGTCTACAGAATGGCATGGTGTATAGAAAGCTTGGAGTCAGTCAGGGTGATCTGAGATCAAATCTAACCCCAAACACTTACTAGTTGAGTGATCCTGCACAAGTCACTTAACCTGTGTTTGTGATTGATGCAAAATGGCAATAATAATAAAACCTACATCCTACAGATATTGTAAGGATCAAATAAAATAATTTTTAAGTGTTGATCACACGGCTTGGAAGACATAAATAAATATATACAAGCATGCACACATATATGTAGGTGTTTGCATACGCACACATATATGAATGTAGTAACAATATACTAAATATTATATCATACTATACATATACATATGTGTGTATATATAGTACATAAAACACTCTTTATGTACTATAATATCAGAATATTATAATGCAGTAATACTAATATTACTCATATGGCAATAGGTAGTATAAATATATTAAAATAATAGCAGATATGTGCTAGTATATATATATATATAATATGCGTGTATACACACAGAAATATGCATGCACACACATAAATGAAGAAGTTAAGAAAATTTCCAATAGAAAACACCAAGGGGAAGCTAAGCTCTAAAAGCCTACAGGTTTCATTCACTACAATGCAAAATAATATATTAAAGTACTGGTTCAAGACCTAGACATATAGCACAGCTTTATGAGAATTCTTCTCATTAGACAAAATAATCTTTATGGGGAACTTGATTTACGTGCTTCAAAAACCAAGGAGCTGAAATAATGATAAAGCAATTGAAATGTGGCTTGCATACTGAAGATACTTTTCTTAAGAAAGAAAAGTCCAAGTCAGTTCCATTTGAATTCTAGCAGCCAACTTGCAAAAATGGAAAGTTAGTATTGTCTTTCACTTATGCTATAATTCTTGAACTTTTCCTTCTATAAAAGGATTGCTTCATGTTAAAAGAAAGGTAGATCATCAAAATATAAAGGAGAAAGATGAATTCAAAGTGTGAAATTCATTCTCAGAAGCAAAAATTAAAACTGAAGTGCATTAGTTCTTCCTAAGAACACCTATCACCATTGCTTTTATTTCTCCACTGCTCACTTATGTCAACTATTTTTTTCCTGCAAAACATAACTGATCACTCATTTAAAATAATTTGTCTTACTTCAATTTTCTGTATTTGGGAATACAGATGGTAGTATTAAATACCTGAAAAGACCATGGGTTAGAGAACTGACATCAGAGTTACAAAGACCTGAATTCAAGTCATTCCTACGTCAGGTTATGCAACTCTGAGAAAGTCATTTAACTTCTCAGTGTTCAGGACATGTTTTAGGATCATAAAGTGAAGAATAGATACTGATCTGTACTGGTAGAGTTTCCTCACCTAGAGTCCCTCATAATAATGAAATCAAAGATCTGGGCAAAATAGAAAACAAAATGAAACAAAAAATAATGCAGGTGTCAGTATTGTCTACATAAACAGGCATCTGTGTCATTAATATCTAGAAATAATGCAAGTATATCAAGGATATTAAATTTCATCACTAAGAATGCTGATGGTCCTAATGGAAACACTTCCATATAGTGGACCATTTTTGAAAACTGTGATGAAAAAGAAGAAATTTGTAAGTAGTATCATTAGTTAGATCAATGGAGACTTGCAAAATAGGTACTAGGGATAGTAACACTAACATCACCAAAAAAGTCATAAATCTGTTATCAGTTTTTGAGAGTATGTTATGTTCTTTGTTTTACTGATAGTGCTAGTATCATTTGAATCTGCTTACTTCCTCTAATACAGAAAAAAGAATAAAATATATTCAACTGTCTATTTGCAGTTCCATAAGGAACAAACCAAGGTCCTTGTTTTTGCATATAATCACTGTAGGTAGGTTATAACATCTTGTTTATTCAGAGAAGGTAAAGTCAAATTAGTTGGAAAAAATGCCAACATTTAAAGGACACAATAAAAAAATAGAAAATATTTATAGCACTTCCTGTCCTTTATAAACATTTTCTTATTTGATGCAACCACTTCTCTGAACCTCAGTGTCTATATCTATAAAATCGGTGTTGAATTAAGTAAACTTTAAATTTTCTATCTCTAAATATGAACTTATGAACCTATGAACTCTGTCATGAGCAAGACACATATCTGCATACTTAGACACTGGACCTGGTAGTATTATGCAGAGAAAAAAACTGGGCAAAAGTGGACCCTTTCCCACCTCCACTCATATTCACCTCCATTATATCCATTAATTTGTGTTCTTGATCCCATAGATTTCCATTTCTTTGAAGACTTTATTTCATAAATTATCCCATATCTTTCCTTCATTATCAATCTGTTCACCTATACCATCACCTTTCCCATCTCCTAAAACATTTTTTCAGGTGTCCCTTAACTCCTTGAATGATTGTTCTATTTTTGTTTTAGACTCTGGAGATTCCTGACCTAAACCTTAGACCTGAATCTAGTTCCTGAAGAATTAGTTGTTATAGGTAATTGAAGGAAACTTGGGATTTAATCATTATTTTATTAGTTCATTCCAGAAGACTTCCTTCAGTGTCTAAAGTGTACAATTACCATGTGAACATGTCCTGGTAAGAATGAAGGAAAATAGTTTGAAAGCCTAAATGCTGCTGTTTTATATACATACATACATACATACATACACTCATACACACACACACATACATATACACATATAAAATAAAACAACTAGGAAAATGCAAATTACAAACAATCCACAATTAAGCCCTCTGACAGATCTTAACAAGAAAGTGTTGGTAGGTAAGAGTGTTGAGTATTGTTGGGAAGTCCAGCATGCAACTGCAGACATATTATGGCTTGTTTACACTATGACACGATGTGGTTATGTGACAAATGTTGCATCATCAAAATTTCAGTGTGGGAAAAACCCACAAATTTATAGTAAATTATTAAATTTATGATATCACTATATATGTATGCATATATATGTATATTTGTCTGTGTATACATATATATATATATATATATACATATATGCCAAAAATTTATTTTTAAAATTAAGAGATTAAAGAAAGTAGATTTCCAGGGGATGGTGAATATTTTTTTTTTTAAAGAGAGGAGTAGGACAAATAAATTTGAGAACCTCTGTGATAAGTACAGCAAACAATGGGCAATGGTATTGCATACATTCAGAGTGACAGAATAGTTCAGGTTTGTTCAAATAGAAATTATTTGGATTGAAGGAGAGTGGTTAAATTTGGAAGCAGACTGGAAACGTAGAATGGCAGAAGCTTATCCAGATCTTTGAAAAACTGGTAAAATTTTCCTTTTTCATTTATCCCATTTCTTTGAGTGAAAAGAAAAAGAATAAATTGAAGTGATGCATCATTAGGGAAAGTCCAGCTGAGATTGTGTACAAAGAATTTCATTGCTTTCTCAATTTGTCCTAGTCACTGAAGTTTAATGCAAAATACAGTGCCCTAGTATATTCTTGCACCCTTGTCATGTTTGACTCACTGGTTGTAAAAAGCCTTGGATGTCTCTGGAGGAGAAGTGAAGCTGGTGCCTGCACAGCCCTCCTTCACTCAAAACAAAATCCAGTGCAAGTCATGTCATCATTTCTCTGATGGCATGGTCTTCTTCGGCAACGAAGGATGAACATGATCCTGTGAGTAGATGCTGATTGCTAGCTGAATACCACACCTTCTTCCATCCTGTCTGCCTCTCCCTCTTCTTCCTTCTCCTCTCCAAAGGAAGGTAAATTTTGGATGGCCAAAAGTTGCCCAGTTGACCTGGGTTTTACTTCCTCCTTTCCCCTTCCCTTGTCTTCCCTGGCCTTCCCTTCCCTTGCCTTGCCTTCCCTTCCCCTGTCCTCTCCCAAAACCTTAAACCTACTACACTGTGAAACTTGGACTCCAAGGGGCCCCTGCCAAGGGTTCCTGGACCCCCCACCCCACTAGCTTTACAGTGATTGTCAATGGTAACTGTTGCTGTTTCCTACCCAGCCTGATGTCTTTGGTTTTCTTGACCTCATTGAAGAGGCCATGCCCTGGCTACTTCTTAAACAGGCCTATTCAATGAATGAGCATTGCCCCTAAGTGAGTACTTGCAAAGACCTTGGTCTAAAGGGCTCAAGGTCTCCCCAGTGCACCCTGGGTCATCTCCAGTCATCCTGAGGAATATCAGGTTACTGGATTCAGATGGCTCTGGGGAAGTGATGCTGGTGATCTGCATAGCCCTCCTTCACTCATAACAAAGTCAAGTGCGAGTCATAGCATCATTTCTCTGATGATATGGTCTTATTCGGCAATGAAGGATGAATACTATGTTTTTGGACCCTAATTATCTTTCTCGTGCCCCTTTGTTGCTCTCTGTTCTCATTTCTAGCACAAGATTTCCTCTATCCCTTCCATTTTATGCTTCCATGAGCTTTGAAAAAAAAGCTCATTATCTCAGCTTTTTTTACATGTTACAAGATAATAAACAAATTCAAAAATGAAACACCAAGGTAATAAACATATGACGAGGAGGAGGAAGAGAAGGATTATGTAATGCCAATGCAATACCCACAGAAACCACTATGCATATGTATGTGTATTTCCAGGGTAAATTTGCAATATATAAACTCTTTTCCTCAAAGCCAAAGCCAAAATATTTATTCAGACACCCAAAAGCCAAATCTGTCAAAAAAATCTATACACATTACCAATGCAGGAAGCACAGCCCCTCCCCACAAACAAGCTCCCTTAGGCAAAATCACTCTTCTCACTCACACTAGCTGCTCTGCTCTGCCTGCTCTCTCAGAGCTCCATCTCACTATCTCTTCCTGCTGCATCCTTCTTGCCCTACCCATTCAGCAAGTTCCACCTACCTTCAGTCCCATGCACTTAAGGCTTTGTGCTGAGCCAAAGTTCAACACAGATTACATGACCTATTAAGGGACAGGGAAGATCTTCAAATTTCCTTAACATTATATTTGGCTCCAAGATCTTTCATTTCTGTTAATAGGTTAGTGGAAGTTTAGGGGTTACTGTTATAGACATAACCTCCCAACAGTATAATAGGGATACCACAAAATAAACACATTAATCAATATTTTAGGATGAAGACTTCAGCACAAGCACCCCATCATTCCCCTCTCAAATGAATGGAACCAAAAACCCCTTGGGGTAAGGGCTGAAAGTCTCTTCTTCTAAAAGAGTTTGGACATAGTGCTGTCCCTGCCTCAAGAGGTCCCATTTGAAGGGTTAGTTCTTCAGCTGGTATCCCGAGCTTGGCCAATGCCAGGTCAAGGGATGATATATCCCAGTCTTAGACAGAGGTTGACTTCCAGCTTAAGCAGTCAGTCATCTACAAGTGGAGGGCGCTAAGCCCACAGGAGACAAATCCAGGAAACAAATTAAATAAACAAGCAAAGGCCAAGAAGAATAAGGAGACAATAGGCAAAAGCAGGGTAAATATAGCATCAATGGGGCTTCTGAATTTCATGAATCCATTAGAACTGTATTAATTCTTATCTTCCTAATTGCAGGGTTTCTTGTATCAGAGAGACCTGTGACCCAGTATTTATTCATGCCCTAGTTACAAAAGTTGATCCATTTTTTTTTCAGCATATGGTTAAACTTATATGGGGTCTGTAATCCTGTCTGTGCATTTCTTTAATGTGAGCTAGGCTTGGCCAATTTCCTATTCTCAGTGCATGTGTGACAAACTTGGATACAATGATTCAAGAAGATCTGTAGGGGCAGTTCTTACCTCCCTATTCCATCTAATAATTACATCCCTTGAAAGAGAGGTGGAGCCAAGATGGCGGAGTGAAAGCAACGACTCACCTAAGCTCCTGGAAAAACTCCTCTGGATATATCTGGGGGGAGAGTCTGACCAGACTTTGGAGGTGTAGAATCCAGTGGGAGACGGACTTTGACAGATTCGGAGCCCAGGCTGGACTGGAAGGTCCACGGGAGGGATCTGTTCCGCGGGGGTAAGACCCTGGCGCACAGCACAGCGCGGTCAGCGCGGCAGGGCGGAGGTGACCCGAGGGGCCCGAGAATGGTGGGCGAGACCAGCGGAGCAGGAGATAAGCCAGGCCGAGCCAACGATATCAGCGCAACAGCCTTTGAAATCTTCAGCCTAAAGACGGGACTTCAGTGGGTCACTACTTGAACATCCAGAAGCTGGGATGCCGGAGTGATCAGGAAGTGCTCTCCCCTCCCCCCCGATGACCGTGAGGGAACCATAAAATTCTTCCCCAGATTGATCCTGGATCAGTGGGAGCAGCAGAAGGGGGCGGGTGGTCTCATAACACCAGAGGCTGGAGAGGTGGCAAAGGGGGATTCTTCCTACCGTGGTGGAGGCTGTCTGGAGGGACAGACGACCCAGGGCAGAGAAAAATTCGCACTGAGACCCAAGCAAGCCTCAGCCCGGGAGGGGCGGGAACACGCATTAGCCTCTAGGCGTGCCCCAGCCCTCCAGGGGAAAAGGGAAGACAATAGGGAAGCTGGGATCACCATCCCCGGACCTTGCCTTTGCCTCAGGCCAGCTGAGGAGATATCCTGAGACCAGACCACACCTCCCACACACCTATCAAGCTAAACCCAGGGTTGATCTGGGAAACAACAACAACAACAACAACAACAACAACAAAAGCCTGCTTTTAGCCTAGACAAACATCAACTCAACTTGAAGATCTGTACCTTCTGACTGAAAGAACCAAAAGCTACAACACTCAGCCAACATCATGAATCGGAAAAAGCAGACGAAAAGTGAAAAAACCATAGAATCTTTCTATGGGGATAAGGACCAAAACACAAACACCAAAGAGGTCAGAGCTGAGACTGTACTTCCATCTGAAACCTCAGATGGGACTATGAATTTCTCTCAAGCACAACTAGATTACCTGGAACGTCTGAAGAAGGATATAAAAGAAAAACTGGCCAATGATTTTAAAACCATAAAAAAAGAATTCACTGATGAGAACATCAATCTGAAAAAGAAAATTGAAGAAATGGAAAAGGAAGTTCAAAAATTAACTGGAGAGAATAATTCCCTAAAAGGAAGAGTTAATCAAATGGAAAAGGAAACTCAAAACCTAATAGGGAAAATTGATCAGATGGAAAAGGAAACCCAAAACCTAACTGGGAAAATTGGTCGAATGGAAAAAGAAGTACAAAAATTAAATGGAGAAAATAGCTCCTTAAAGGGAAAAATTGGCCAGATGGAAAAGGAGATGCGAAAGCTAACTGAAGAAAACAATACGATCAAGATTAGAATTGGGCAAGTAGAAACTAATGACTCAATGAGGCAACAAGAATCAGTCAAACAAAATCTAAAGAATGAAAAGATAGAAGAAAATCTAAAATATTTAATTGGAAAAACAACTGACCTGGAAAATAGATCCAGGAGAGAAAATCTAAGAATTATTGGCCTGCCAGAAACCCATGATGAAGAAAAGAGTCTGGACAATATCTTCCAGGAAATCATCAAGGAAAACTGCCCAGAAGTACTAGACTCAGAGGGCAAAATAGTCATCGAAAGAATCCACCGTTCCCCACCGGAAAGGGATCCCAAACTCAAAACCCCAAGAAATATAGTTGCCAAATTCCAGAGCTATCAAGTGAAGGAGAAAATACTACAAGCAGCCAGAAAGAAACAATTTAAATATCAAGGTCACACAGTCAGGATCACACAGGACCTTGCAGCTTCTACATTAAAAGATCGAAAGAATTGGAACCCAATATTCCGTAAGGCAAAGGAGTTGGGACTCCAACCGAGGATCAACTACCCAGCAAAGTTCAGCATAACATTTCAGGCAAGGAGAAAGTCATTCAACGAAATAAGGGATTTCCAGAGCTTCCTGACCAAAACACCAGAACTCAATAGACAATCTGATCTTCAAATGCAGGTCTCCAGAGAATCATAAAAAGGTAAACAGAGGGGAAAAAACAAAAACTTGCAACTCAATTAGGGCAATCTGTTTACCTCCCTTTAAGGGAAGATGATACCTGTTAATCTTGAGAACTGCGCAGCTATTATGATAAAAGGGATATATGTAGAGGGAACGGGCATAAAGTAAATGATGTCATGGCAAAAATATGATTTAAGTATGAGAAGGGAATGTAATAGGAGGTGTGGAAAGGGGGAAGCAGAAAATGGCAAATTGTATCACAGGAAGAAGTACAAAACCATAGTAGAGGGAAGGAGGGGAGGGAGATGAGCATTGTTTGAGAGGTACTCTCATCTGATTTGTTCAAAGGAGGGAACAATAACCTTAAGCAGATAATCCTAACTAGCTCTATAGGTAGTAGGAGGGGAAGGGGGAAGAAAGGGGAGGGTGGCTAAAAGGGAGGAAAGAAGCAATAAGAGTAAAGGGGACTAAAAGGGAGGGGGGCTAAAAGAAGGAGGGGAAGGCTGCAGGAGGAGGGGGAGAAAAGTGAATACTATTGAGGAGGGGAAGGGAGACGGGAGAGTTAAAAGCACAAATGGTGGGAAAGAGGGTGGAGGGAAATACACAGATTGTAATCATAACTGTGAATGTGAATGGGATGAACTCTCCCATAAAACAGAGACGGATAGCAGAATGGATTAAAAGCCATAATCCAACAATATGCTGCTTACAAGAAACACATTTGAAACGGGGGGATACACATAGGATAAAGGTCAAAGGATGGAGCAGAATATATTGTGCTTCAGCTCATGTAAGAAAGGCAGGAGTAGCAATCCTAATCTCAGACAAAGCAAAAGCAGAAATAGATCTATTCAAAAGGGATAAGGATGGAAACTATATCCTACTAAAAGGCACCATAGACAATGAAGCAATATCATAACTAAACATGTATGCTCCAAGTGGTATAGCATCCAGATTCTTAGAGGAGAGGTTGGGGGAGTTGAAGGAAGAAATTGATAGCAAAACTATACTAGTGGGGGACCTCAACCTCCCCCTCTCTGAACTAGATAAATCCAACCTCAAAATAAAGAAGAAAGAGGTTAAGGAGGTAAATAAAACTCTGGATAAGGTAGATATGATAGATCTTTGGAGAAAATTAAATGGGAATAGAAAGGAATATACCTTTTTCTCAGCGGTACATGGAACATTTACAAAAATTGACCATGTACTAGGACACAAAAATCTCACAATCCAGTGCAGAAAGGTAGAGATAATCAATGCATCCTTTTCAGATCATAATGCATTAAAAATTACATGTAATAAAAGGCCATGGAAAGAGAAAGCAAAAATCAATTGGAAACTAAATAATCTAATTCTAAAGAAGGATTGGGTTAAAGAAGAAATCATAGAAACAATCAACAACTTCATTCAAGAGAATGACAATAGTGAGACAACGTACCAAAACTTATGGGACACTGCAAAAGCAGTTATTAGGGGAAGTTTTATATCTCTGAATGCTTACATAAATAAAATAGAGAAAGAGGAGATCAATGACTTAGGCTTGCAGTTGAAAAAGCTAGAAAAAGAACAAATTGAAAATCCCCAAGTAAATACCAAATTAGAAATACTGAAAACCAAAGGAGAGATTAATAAAATTGAAATTAAGAAAACTATTGAATTAATAAATAAAACCAATAGTTGGTTTTATGAAAAAACTAATAAAATTGATAAACCTTTGGTTAATCTGATCAAAAAAAAGAAAGAAGAAAACCAAATTACTAACATTAAAATGAAAGGGGTGAACTCACCTCCAATGAGGAGGAAATTAAAACAATAATTAGAAACTACTTTGCCCAACTTTATGCCCACAAATTCGATAATCTAAACGAGATGGATGAATATTTTAAAAAATACAAATTGCCCAGATTAACAGAAGAGGAAGTTGAATACTTAAACAACCCCATCTCAGAAAAAGAAATTGAACAAGCCATCAATGAACTCCCTAGGAAAAAATCTCCAGGGCCAGATGGATTCACAAGTGAATTCTATCAAACATTTAAAGAACAGTTAATTCGAATACTACATACACTATTCTTGAAAATTGGGGAAGAAGGAGTCCTCCCAAATTCTTTCTATGATACAAATATGGTTTTGATACCCAAACCAGGAAGAGACAAAACAGAGAAAGAAAATTATAGACCAATTTCCCTAATGAATATAGATGCAAAAATTTTAAATAAGATTTTAGCAAAACGAATACAGCATCTTATCACGAGATTAATACATTATGATCAGGTAGGATTCATACCAGGACTACAGGGCTGGTTCAATATTAGGAAAACTATTAGCATTATCGACCACATCAACAACAAAGCTAACAAAAACCACATGATTATCTCAATAGATGCAGACAAAGCTTTTGGCAAAATACAACATCCATTCCTACTAAAAACATTGGAGAACGTAGGAATAAAGGGAACTTTCCATAAAATAATAAGCAGTATCTATCTAAAACCTTCAGCCAGCATTATATGCAATGGGGATAAGCTAGATGCATTCCCAATAAGATCAGGGGTGAAACAAGGTTGTCCATTATCACCACTATTATTCAATATGGTACTAGAAATGTTAGCTGTAGCAATTAGACAAGATAAAGATATTCAAGGAATTAGAATAGCCAAAGAAGAAACTAAGTTATCACTCTTTGCAGATGATATGATGATTTACCTAGAGAATCCCAGAGATTCAAGTAAAAAATTACTTGAATTAATAAACAACTTTGGCAAAGTTGCAGGGTACAAAATAAACCCACACAAATCCTCTGCATTCCTATATATTAGCAACAAAGTTCAACAGCAAGAGATAGAAAGAGAAATCCCATTTAAAGTTAGGGTAGACAGTATAAAATACTTAGGAGTCTACCTGCCAAAACAAACCCAGGGACTATATGAACACAATTACAAGACACTTTTTGCACAAATAAACTCAGATTTAAGTAAGTGGAAAAACATTAGTTGCTCATGGGTAGGCCGTGCTAATATAATAAAAATGACAATTCTACCCAAATTAATATACTTATTTAGTGCCATACCAATTAAACTATCAGACAATTACTTTCTAGAGCTGGATAAAATAATATCAAAATTCATTTGGAAAAACAAAAGGTCCAGAATATCAAAGGGACTAATGAAAAGAAATGCTTGGGAAGGTGGCCTAGCGCTACCAGACCTTAAACTGTACTATAAAGCAGCAATTATCAAAACCACTTGGTATTGGCTAAGAAACAGAGAGGTAGACAAGTGGAATAGACTTGGCACTCAAGATGCAGTAGGCAAGGAATATAGCAACCTTCTGTTTGATAAACCCAAGGACCCCAGCTTCTGGGATAAGAACTCATTGTTTGACAAAAATTGCTGGGAAAACTGGATAACAGTGTGGCGGAAATTAGGCATAGACCCATACCTGACACCGTACACAAGAATAAAGTCCAAATGGGTACATGATTTAGGTATAAAGATTGATACCATGAATAAACTGGAGAAGCAAGGAATAGTGTATTTATCAGATCTATGGAGAAGGGAAGAATTCTTTACTAAAGGAGAGATAGAATGCATTATGAAATGCAAAATGCATAACTTTGAGTACATTAAACTGAGAAGTTTTTGCACAACCAAACCCAATGCAACCAAAATCCGGAGGGATGTAGTAAATTGGGAAAAAATTTTTACAGCTAAGCTCGGGGATAAAGGCCTCATTTCTAGAATATATAGAGAACTGACCCAAATGTATAATCATACAAGTCATTCCCCAATTGATAAATGGTCAAAGGATATGAACAGGCAATTTTCAGAGGAAGAAATTAAAGCTATCTATAATCATATGAAAAAATGCTCTAAATCACTATTGGTTAGAGAGATGCAAATCAAAACAACTCTGAGGTACCACATCACACCTATAAGATTGGCAAACATGACAGAACAAGAAAATGATAAATGCTGGAGAGGATGTGGGAGAGTTGGAACACTAATTCATTGTTGGTGGAGCTGTGAGCGCATCCAACCATTCTGGAGAGCAATTTGGAACTATGCCCAAAGGGCTACAAAAATGTGCATACCCTTTGACCCAGCAATATCGCTATTAGGACTATATCCCCAAGAGATCATAAAAATGGGAAAGGGTCCCACATGTACAAAAATATTTATAGCAGCACTCTATGTAGTTGCCAAAAACTGGAAGTCAAGGGGATGTCCATCAATTGGGGAATGGCTGAATAAATTATGGTATATGAATGTAATGGAGTACTATTGTGCCATAAGAAATGATGAACAAGAAGACTTCAGAGAGGCCTGGAAGGACTTATATGACCTGATGCTGAGTGAAAGGAGCAGAACCAGGAGAACTTTATGCACAGCAACAACCACAGTGTGTGAGAGTTTTTTCTGGTAGACTTAGATTTTTGTAATAACACAAGAACTTCTGAAAAAAAAAAAAAATCCCAATGGTGGACCTCAAGGCAAAATGCCTTCCACACTCAGAGAGAGAAATATGGAAGTCACTCACATAATGTAGCAGATCATGTTTGTGTATGTGTATCTGTTTGTGTATCATGTTCTGATTTGTTATACGGATTCTTTCATTTATCTTAGTCTGACTACATAGCATGACTATAGTGAAAATATACTCAATAGGAAAGTATATGTAGAATCTATACAGAATTGTATGCAGTCGTGGGGAGGGAGGGAGGTAGTGGGGGGTGGGTGGGGAGGGATAAAATCGCAATTGTATGGCAATGATTGTTAAACATTAAAAAAATAAAAAAATTAATAAAAAAAAATTACATCCCTTTCCTTGGTACATCTTATATACTTTGTTAGATGGAATACCATCTATTCTCCCAAAATCTATCCTTGCTCTTGATAAAGCAGTAAGCATCCCTCTCCTTGTTAGATAATTCTGACTTTGAATTTTCTGGTTATTTGCCCTTGTCTCGAAGAAATTTATCTCTTCTCCATTCCTCTAAGTCACCCAACTATGAGACCTTATCCAGTGTGCCCTATGACCCCAATTAGTAGAGTCAGAATAAGGTACTTATAAGAATTAGAAACAGTCCTCACTATTATATTTCTATGAGGAACTGTTAAGGGATGTTATGATAAGCATCAGCGTCTCTGAAATTATTGCAGTTTTCTTTACCTCTTCCTTGAACTTTCTCATATAGTCTCTAAGCCAATACCAGGGTCTATCTCCATTAAGCCACATACAGTCAGAGGGATACTGCATCCCTCCACAGCTACAACTAACAGATTAGTTTCATTGTTACCTCCTTCAGTATGATAATTCCTAAAAGCTTGTTGTACAAAAGGATTCTAATACCTATAAATTTCAAACAGTCTATGTTATCTACCCATACTCTTCCAGTCCCTTTGCAATGACTCTCAAGATCTCAGATACTAATGATTTTCCCATTGTGTGTATGAATCAACATAAAATATAAGTGACGCCTGCTGAGTAAAATCCTCAATTACTTCCTTAAACACTGTCTGTCCCACCTGGTTTTACTGCTTCCTTCATAGTATTGGACATGCTCCCACATTCCTAGAAGCCTCCTCATCTAAATTTGCATCATTTTCCTCCCACATATCTTCCTCTCAGATGCCTTGGCCCCAATCAGGCCCTACAGATGCAACATGCACTTTCCTGTTGTTAGCTCCACCCTCTTTTTTTTTCCTGAACCACTCTTATAACTGCCTTTTCTGTTACCACTTGATACTTTTTAACTTCCTCTTCTAAAGGAATATTAGGATGCTGTAGCATAGAAAGTTTCTCTTCTTAATCAGCTAACTCCTTTTTCAGCTAAACCTTTTCTTCCAACAATTTGTCTCTACTTTTACATATAATAAAACTACTTGTTAACATTACTCATCCGCTTCTACATACTCCTATCATTTCTTTCCCCATTTTTATTGGTATTACTTGCAAACATTTTCTAAATCTCTCAGTTGTCCCTTCTGTAGCCTTGGTTCCCAATTTTCACAAAATCCTGTGCCTTTAGCCCATTCTCTCACCAGGGAGGAATAAGATAAATCCTCCCATTTAAGAATACCAATTTCTTTTCCTAGAGCCCTCCTGTCTCTAAGTAGAGATTTTATTTTTTGTGATACCATCCTCATTGCTATTTGCAACAGCAATATGATACCCACAGCAGCTGCTATAGATATGCATATGTTATTATAGGGTAAATTAGTAAAATATGAACTCTCTCCTTAAAAGACAAAACCCAAAATATTTATTCAGATACCAGAAAGCCAAACTCATCATAGTATCAATGCAGGGAGCACGGCCACCTCCTAGCCTTCCCTCCATCAGACTTCTCCACAAACAAGCTCCCTTAGGCAAAATCACTCCTTATCTCATGCAAACTGCTCTGTTCTGCTATGCTGGCTGTCTCCCATCTCCACCCTATTATCTCTTCCTGCTGCACCCTTCCTGCTCCACTCATTCAGCAAGTTCCTCCAACCCTCAGGTCCATGTGACTCAGATGATAGGTTGGGCCAAGCTCAAAGTAGATCACACCGGCCTATAAAGGGGCAGGGAAGAACTTCAAATTCCTTTAACATTCAAGGATGATTAACAATTTCACCTGACACATAGCTCATCTCCAAATTCTCAAAGGTCAAACCTTTCCCAAGGTTCATAATATCTTGTTAATTTGCATAGTACAGACCTTGAATAGGTCAATTAGTAAATAATAATGTGCTAATGAATTAAGTGTAAAGTATAATTCCATTTTGGTCAGTAATGAAATTGAAACCTATGAAGTGTTTATTGTTCATTACCAGGTAAAATTAGTAATGGTGATACTTGACATTTATATAGCTTTTTAAAGTCTGCAATGTACTTTACAAATACTCTTTCATTTGATTCTGACACAGTTCTGTTATGTAGTTACTGTTACCATCCCCATTTTAAGAATGAGTAATATAAGGCTAAAAGAGATTATAATGCTTGCCCAGGATCAAACAACTAAAATTTTGTCAAGGCAGACAATGCAGAATCTAGGTTTGCATGGCTATAACTCCAACTTTCTCTGCTCTATTATCTAGCTGTCATTTTCAAAGTATATTCTCTCCAAAATACTTTTGAGACATTAATGCAAAAATAAATAGATAGATGGACAGATACATAGATGTAATGAACAAGTATGTTAAAGGATGGAAAGGTCCCTTTTAGCACTGATAGTAAAATCTGTATGTACTCTTCAATATACATTCAGGTAGGTGGGAAAAATTTACATAAGTGAAGTTCAGACAACATAATTGTAATGGGTAAAGTCATGATATATATATATATATATATATATATATATATATATATATATATATATATATATATATATATATATATATAAAACAATTCATTTTTACATTCTTCATTTGCTGTCCTGTATAATTTCAACTCCACTAAACAAGATGTCCCTCCCAGGATAACTTCATAACTTCTAAATTCACCAACATACTGCTAACTCAAGCCTTGATTGAAACCACCTACACAGCTGCCTGAGAGGTAGAGTTCCTAACTTCTAACTTCCTGTATAACGGGTAGAAACTGGACTCTCAGCTCACTCAGCATTGCATTTGCTGGACTTTCTGGTTTCAGTTCCATGGAACAAGATGCTGTTATACCAAGTACCATGGTCTCCCATACACCACTGCCCCCTTGTTTCTTGATTGCTTTTGCTTATATCTCTGCCTTTAGATTGCAAACTCCTTAAGGGAAGGGATCATTTCTCTTTATTAATTGTATCCTTAGCATTTAGCACAGTGCTTAACAAATTGTTATTTGGATTGGAGATAAAAGCATTGATTCTATGTATCACAATCTTCCAGTTTACACAGTTTGATTATTTATGCTTATCATAATCCATTCATTCATTGATCAATTTATTTATCTATCTCCACTATGTATTCATTTATGTATCGATCTATTAATTTGCTTCTTCAGTCATTCATCCATTCATCTATCTATCTATCTCTCTCTCTATCTATCTATCTATCTATCTATCTATCTATCTATCTATCTACCTATCTGTCACAGATCTATCACCAGATCTAAGATTTTATTCCTATAGGCCTACTGTCTTGCATAACATACAGTTTTATACTACTTCCTGGTACACTGAGAAATTAATTGCCTTGCCCATAGTCAAACACCCATTATATGTAAATGTGGGACACTATATTCTCCACATCATAATGTCTTTCATAATTTTTATATTAAATGTATTTTCATTAAAGGAAATATATAGAAAAAACTAAAAATATTTTGGTTGCTATCTTTCATAATAGCAGTTATAATGCAACTGAAACATTTTCTTCGTTAATCACTTTTCACTATCTCCCACTTCAGAAGTCTTGAAAAATTCATTCAAATTATTAATCAAGTATTTATTAAGTTTCTTCCATGTTAGGTGCTGGTAATATAAATATGCACAGAATGGATCTTGTTTTCAAAAAGCATAAATTCTAATGGGAAGAACAATGACATGTGTATGTATGTATGTATGTATATAATACACATATTTGTATGCATTTGTTGTGTACACATATATCAACTTTATAATATCAATATCAGTGTGTATTGTATCATATCATATATTAAATTACATTATATTCCTTTTTTTACATTTCACTTAGGTAAGGACAATATTGTACATAATATTATATCTCAATATGTAGCAACATGTTACATAATATTGTTACATCATATCACTTGTCATATCAAAATATAGATTGCTGTTATATGAATATGTATATTTCTGGTTGATTTTAAATCATGGATACTCGACTGAATCTTTTCGCATTTCTAACATCCAAATTGCTTTTTAGTTAGCTCTAGAGATAAAAACCTCCCCTTATTGAGATATTATATACTAAATGGATTAAATTGCAGCTAGTTTTGCAGCATGTCAAATTGGCATGGAAGCAAAAACCTCCTTAAATACAGATTTTTCTAGGGACACTCATCTTTTTTTCTTTTCTCCTTTGTGGTCTTAAAAAATATAAATAAAATAAATATAAATAAATACAAAGTGGTCAATTAAATCCAAGGCAGCCTGAGAAGGGTGCAATAGGATTTGAAAAGATCACAACAGAGGGTTCTGTAGAACAGGGTGTTTGAAAAATGCTCTAAAAGAATACAGCTGTTTCATTAGGGGGAGATAAAGAGAAAGTGAATTTCAGCTATAGGGATACCAGTATAAAGGTATGAAGACAGAAGATCAAATGTTCTTTGTGAGGAACAGAGGACAGAATGCAGGAGATAGACTAATATTCCAAGAGGCTAGAAAGATAAGTTGAGAAATGTTTGTGAAGAGTTGTAAAAACTAAAGAGCTTACTTCATAATTGATTCTAGCAACAACAAAAAGTCATTGGAATTTATAAAGTAAGTGACAAGGACAGGTTTTTACTTTAAGTAAATTACTTTGGAAACAGGGTGAAAGATAGATTGAATAGAGAAAAGACTTGAAGGAGGAAACCAATTAAAAATCTGTAACAATTATCTAAAAAATAGATGATAAAGGCCTCAACTCAGGGAATGTTTCCTTGATTATAAAGAGTTAAGATCCTAGTGATGTTGTAGAGGCAGAAATAAAAAATTTTGACAACTGATTGTATTCAGTAAGTCTTTATTAATAACCTATTATGGACCAGACATTATTTTGCTTCTAGAGATATAAAGTCAAAAATGAAAAAAACTCCTTTGCTCAAGGAGCTTACATTCTATATGGGTGGCAGTCTCACTTTTTTTCTCTCCAATGGTCTATACCCATGAGGTAGAGGGGCAACTGTGCAAAATAAGTATAAAATAAAAAAAAACAAATGCCATAGTAGGGTGGGATGAAATGGGGTAATAATGTAAAATAAAATATGATATGACATGATATAACATAACACTTATATAGCATAACATACTGGGATATTCATAGATGCAGTGGACATTGTGAATATCACACAGGCATTATAACTCCTCAAAAGTTGCTTTTCTTTTAGAAAAGTAGATCTAAGAACCTGTGCAGGAGGCTCTCCTTTGTATTCTGAAGTACTTATTGCTACATCTTGCTGTTCACTTGTTGCAATCATGTGTGACTCTTTGTGACCCTTTTGGACTTTCTTGACAAGGATCCTAGAGTGATTTGTCATTTCCTTTTCAAGCTCATTTCATTGATAAGGAAACTCATATGATATGACATGAAATTACATAAGACAGGATAATATTTTATATTGGTAATATGATGTGATATGATATGACATATATATGATAAGCTAAAATATAATTTATTATGTGATATAAAATTAAATATGTTGTAGGATAGGATATTGGATAGGATAGGACAGGACAGGAGAGGATAGGATAGGACAGGATTAATATGGTCAGGTCGGTGGTATAGTGGAGAGAATGCTTATTCTGGAGTCAGGAAGACTCATCTTCCTGAATTCAATTCTGACCTCAAATAATTATTAGCTCTGGAAAGTTAATTATGAACTCTGGAAAGTTACTTAAATCTGTGTGCCTGAGTTTCCTCATCAATAAAATGAGTTTGAAAAGGAAATGGGGCAGAATTCCCAGCAGGGATGGTCCAAGATCCCTCAACCCACAAGTTTCAAAGAAAGCTTCAGAGAACAATGTGGGAATGCTTTCTCAGGTGGGCAAGAGGGGAGCTGGGTCCCCCCAGCACTGGCTCCAGGTGGTGGCAGAAGGAGCAGCAGTAGTGGCAGCAGCAGGTGGCTGGCAGCAAAAATTGCCACACAAGTATCCTGGGTCCATTGTCCAAGCAGCTTAGCTTAAAGCCTCTGGGGGAATTGAGTAGGGGATCTGAACCTCAGCCCTGAGTGATGGCCCTACCCCCACATAAAGCCCCTGAGGGAACTGAGTAGCTGATCTGAATGTCATCCCTGAGCAGGGTCCTGGGGGGAGGAGGAGCACTAGGACCCTCCTCTTGACAAAGGATTCAGAAGTCAAGTAATTGGCTGGAAAAATGCCTAAAGAAAAGAAAAAATAGGACATAGAAAGTCACTTACTTGGTGAACATGTATCTCCTTTCTTCTTTCAGATGAGGAAGAACAATGCATACTGTCAGAGGAAGTCAAGGCTTCTGCCTCCAGTACCTCCAAAATGAATATGAAATAGGCTCAGGCCACAGAAGACCTTAAAAAGTGAGTCAGCAGCTTGCTAAAAGAGAACCAAAAAAATGCTGAGAAAAATAACAGCTTTAAAAAGAGGCTAACTCAATTGGAAAACGAGGTCCAAAAAGCCAATGAAGAGAAGAAAGCTTTAAAAAGCAGAATTAGCCAAATGGAAGAGGAGGTTTGAAAGCTCAATGAATAAAACAGTTCTTTAAAAATGATAGTGGAGTTCAGAGAAGCTAATGACTGTACCCTAAAGCAAGAAGTTACAAAACAAAACCAACGACTGAAAAAATAGAAGATAATGTGAACCATTTCATTGGAAAAACAACTGACCTGGAAAATAGATCCAAGAGAGATAACTTAAAAATTATGGGACTACCCAAAAGCCATGATCAAAAAAAGGGCCTAGACTTTATCTTTCATGAAATTATCAAGGAAAACTGCCCTGATATTCTGGAACCAGAGGGCAAAATAAATATTGAAAGAATCCACCAATCACCTCCTGAAAGAGACCTGAAAAAAGAAACTCTTAGGAATATTGTAGCCAAATTTCAGAGTTCCCAGGTAAAGGAGAAAATATTGCAAGCTTCTTGAAAGAAACAATTTGAGTATTGTGGAAATACAGTCAGGATAACACAGGTTCTGGAAGCTTCTACATTAAGGCATTGGAGGGCTTGGAATAGGATTTTCCAGAAGTCAAAGGAACTGGAATTAAAAGCAAGAATCACCTACCTAGCAAAACTGAGTATAATACTTCAAGGGAAAAATGGTCAGTCAATGATATAGAGGACTTTCAAGAACTCATGATGAAAAGATTAAAATTGAATAGAAAATTTGACTTTCAAACACAAGAATCAAGAGAAGCATGAAAAGGTAAATAGGAAAGAGAAATCATAAAGGACTTTCTAAATCTGAACTGCTTACATTTCTACATGGAAAGAAAGTATTTGTACCTCTTGAAACTTTTTTCAGTGTTTGGGTAAGTGGAGGATTACACACACACACACACACACACACACACACACACAGTACAGGTTGAGCTGAATCAGAAGAGATGATATCCATAAAAAGATTAAATAAAATTAAGGGGGGAGAGAGGGAAATACTGGGAGGAGAGAGGGAGAAATGGAATGGGGCAGACTATCACTCATAAAAGAGATAAGAAAAATCTTCTTCAATGGAGGAGAAAAGGGAGGAGGTGAGAGGAGAAAAGTGAAGCTTACTCATATCACGTTTGGGTTAAGGAGGGAATAACATGCTCACTATATTTAGGATGAAAATCTATCGTTTACTACAGGAAAGTAGGAGAGAAAGGGACAAATGGGGTGAAGAGGATGATAGAAGAGATGGCAAATGGAAGAAGGGAGTAACTAGAAGTAAACACTTATGGGAAGGGACAAGGTCAAATGAGAGAATAGAAAAAAAAGAGGGGACATAGTAGGATGGAGGGCAGTATAGTTACTCTTACACAATACATGCATTATGGAAGTCTTTTGCAAAATGACACATATATAGGCTGTATTGAATTGCTTGCCTTCTCAGTGGGGATGGGTGCGGAGGGAGGGAGGGAGAGAAATTGGAATTCAAAGTATTAGACAGGAATGCTGAGAATTGTTATTGCATATAACTGGGAAATAAGAAATACAGGTAATGGGGTATAGAAATTTATCTTGCCCCATGAGAAAAGAGAGAAGATGGGGATAAGGGAAAGGTGGGATGTGATAGAGGGGAGGGCTCATTGAGGGAAGGGATAATCAGAATGCAAGGTGTTATGGAGTGGGGAGAGTGGAGAGAGATGGGGAGAAAAAATGGAACTCAAAATTTTGTGGAAATGAATGTTGAAATCTAAAAATAAATAAAACTATTTAAGAAAAAGAACAAAAGCCCCTTGAGGACAGGTAAAAAAAAAATATACCCTGAGCTTCTAAGATAAGTAAAGAAGACTGCAAACCTATTGAAGTCAGAGACAATGTACTACATTGAGGCTTTGGCTGCTGTGATGTCCATCAACCATGTAATGATAAAGCACACACTTTTTTTTCTATAAATACTACCTCCCTTAATTATTCTGACCACATTTGCAGAGTGAAAATAAAGCCACTTAAAATGGGAGTGCAAAACATATTAGATGGTAAATATTAAAAGTGATATAATGGGCTGAGAATGAGAATAGCAGAATCATTTTGAATTTTTTAGAGTAAAGAATCATTTTAAAGTCATTTGATTAAAAAGATGTTAGAATTTTTTCATTATAATTTGAATCAATTTTATTTTCTGGGGTTCAGAGCCATTTCTTTTAGAGATTTGGCTGACGAAAGACTATTTCTCATTACTATTAATCTCACCTGACTAAAAGCCTAAGTCATGGAATGACAGCATTAAAGGAAGATTGTTTTTGACATTCTTTTATTTTTTTTCCAAATGTACAAAAATATTTATAGTAGCTCTTTTTGTGGTGGCAAAGAATTGGAAATTGAGGGGATATCCATCAATTGGGGAATGACTGAACAAGTTGTGGTATATGAATGTGATGAAATACTGTCGTGCTATAAGAAATGATGAGCAGGTAGACTTCAGAAAAACCTGGGAAGACTTACATGAACTGATTCTGAGTGAAAAAAGCAGAACCATGAGAATATTGTAACAACCACATTGTGCCATGCCTGACTTTGATAGACTTAGCCCTTCTCAGGAATGCAAGGACCTAAGAAAACCCTAAAAGACTCACAATGCTATCCAAATCCAGAGAAGGAATTTTGGAGTCTGAATGAAGATGGAAGCATACTACTTGCCCTCCTTTTCTTTTGTCATTTTGTTTTGTTTCTTCTTTCTCATGGTTCCTCCCATTAGTTCTAATTTTTCTTTACATCCTGACTATTGTGAAAATATGTTTAATATTAATGTATAAGTAGAGCCTATATCAGATTGTGTGCCTTTTTGGGGAGGGGGTAGGAGAAGGAGAGGGAGAAAATTTAAAACTCAAAATCTTATGGAAGTGAATATTGAAAACTAAAAATAAACAAATTATTTATATTAAAAAATAAATGATTACTTGTTCCTTTCCTGTATCAGGAATGGTGTACGGATGCTTATGCAAAAGGAAGAGTCCATTTGTCTCTTCCAAATGGAAGGGTTACTTATGCTGGTTATTCCCAAGGACATTAATAATAATAATTCAGATTTACATAGTACTTAAAAGTTTCCTTAATTCTTCACGATAATCTTGTGAAATATTTAGTACACAGGTTATTGCCCCCATTTTACAGATGAAGAAATGGCTCTGAGAGGGTAAGTGACTTCTTTGGGCTTATTTGGTTAGTGTCATATATTGACTGAAATTCAGATATGGCGTTGATGCTCCAGCTCCCTGAAACGATGCTGCCTTTCTTTTTTTTTTTTTCTCTTTTTAAAAATGGGATTTATTTTTTTTTATTAAATTTATTTATTTAACTTTTAACATTCATTTTCACAAAATTTTGGGTTACAAATTTTCTCCCCTTTTATCCCCTCCCCCCCACAAACACCAAGCATTCTAATTGCCCCTATGACCAATCTACTCTCTCTTCTATCATCCCTCTCTGCCCTTGTCTCCGTCTTCTCTTTTGTCCTGTAGGGCCAGATAGCTTTCTATACCCCTTTACCTATATTTCTTGTTTCCTAGTGGCAAGAACATTACTTGACAGTTGATCCTAACACTTTGAGTTCCAACTTCTTTACCTCCCTCCCTCTCCACCCCTTCTCTTTGGAAGGCAAGCATTGAATATAGGACAAATCTGTGTAGTTTTGCAAATGACTTCCATAATAGTTGTGTTGTATAGGGCTAACTATATTTCCCTCCATCCTATCCTGTCCCCCATTACTTCTCTTCTCTTTTGATCCTATGCCTCCCCATGAGTGTGGACCTCAAATTGCAACCTCCTCCCCATGCCCTCCCTTCTATCATCCCCCCTACCCTGCTTATCTCCTTATCCCCCACTTTCCTGTATTGTAAGATAGGTTTTCATACTAAAATGAGTGTGCATTTTATTATTTCCTTTAGTGGAATGTGATGAGAGTAGACTTCATGTTTTTCTCTCACCTCCCCTCTTTATCCCTCCACTAATGAGTCTTTTGCTTGCCTCTTTTATGAGAGATAATTTGCCCCATTCAATTTCTCCCTTTCTCCTCCCCATATATGTCTCTCTCACTGCTTGATTTCAATTTTTGTTTTTAAGATATGATCCCATCCTCTTCAATTCACTCTGTGCACTCTGTCTCTATGTGTGTGTGCGTGTGTGCATGTGTGTGTGTGTAATCCCACCCAGTACCCAGATACGGAAAAGTTTCAAGAGTTACAAATATTGGCTTCCATGTAGGAATGTAAACAGTTTAACTTTAGTAAGTCCCTTATGACTTCTCTTTGCTGTTCACCGTTTCCTGGTTCTCTTCATTCTTGTGTTTGAAAGTCAATTTTTCTTTTCAGCTCTGGTCTTTTCATCAAGAATGCTTGAAAATCCTCTATTTCATTGAAAGACCAATTTTCCCCGGAAGTATTATACTCAGTTTTGCTGGGTAGGTGATTCTTGGTTTTAGTCCTAGTTCCTTTGACTTCTGGAATATCCTATTCCATGCCCTTTGATCCCTTAATGTAGAGGCTGCTAGATCTTGTGTTATCCTGATTGTATTTCCACAATACTTGAATTGTTTCTTTCTAACTGCTTGCAATATTTTCTCCTTGACCTGGGAATTCTGGAATTTGGCCACAATATTCCTAGGAGTTTCTCTTTTTGGATCTCTTTCAGGCAGTGTTCTGTGGATTCCTTGAATATTTATTTTGCCCTCTGGTTCTAGAATCTCAGAGCAGTTTTTCCTTGAAAGATGATGTCTAGGCTCTTCTTTTGATCATGGCTTTCAGGTAGTCCCATAATTTTTAAACTGTCTCTCCTGGATCTATTTTCCAGGTCAGTTGTTTTTCCAATGAGATATTTCACATTATCTTCCATTTTTCCATTCTTTTGGTTTTGTATTGTGATATCTTGCTTTCTCACAAAGTCCTTAGCCTCTATCTGTGCCATTCTAATTTTGAAAGAACTATTTTCTTCAGTGAGCTTTTGAATCTCCTTTTCCATCTGGCTAATTCTGCTTTTGAAAGCATTCTTCTCCTCATTGGCTTTTTGAACCTCTTTTGTCAATTGAGTTAGCCTATTTTTCAGGATGTTATTTTCTTCAACATTTTTTTTGGTCTCCTTTAGCAGGGTGCTGATTTCTTGTTCATGCTTTGACTTCATGTCTCTCATTTCTCTTCCCAGCTTTTCCTCCACCTCTCTACCTTGATTTTCAGAATTCTTTTTGAGCTCTTCCATGGCCTGAGCCCATTGGGTGGGCTGGGACACAGAAGCCTTGAGTTCTGTGTCTTTGCCTGATGGTAAGCATTGTTCTTCCTCCTCAGAAAGGCAGGGAGGAAATGCCTGTTCACCAAGAAAGTAACCTTCTATAGTCTTATTTATTTTCCCTTTTCTAGGCATTTTCCCAGCCAGTGACTTGACCTCTGAATATTCTCCTCACACCCACCTCGCCTCCTGATCCTCCCAGCCAGCGTTTGGGGACTGAGATTCAAATGCTGCTTCCAGCCTCAGGGCTTTGGGCGGGGGCAGGGCTGCTATTCAGTGTGAGATTAAGTTCAGGTGGTCAGGTCAGGGCAGGGCCACCTCTCAGGCTCAGTTCCCTCAGGGGTTTTATGCACAGACCTTCGACAATGGATCCAGGCTCCTGCCTGCTTGGGGAGCCCCGTCCACCGCCGCCCCTCAGCCTCTGCCTCCCGAGGGGGCCCGAGCCATGGGGGCACCCCACTCCCCTCTCGACCCGCCAAAGAGACTCTCTCACCAACCCCCGTCACCTGTGGGTGGAGGGATTTGTGTGGCCGCTGGAGATCCCATCCCTGAAGCCTGCTTGGGTCTGTTCCTCTTGGTGCCGTGGCTGCTGCAAGTCTGTGCTGGGCTGGGCTCTGCATCTGCAGCACGATGGACCTTTTGCGAGAGGTTTGCAGGTCCCTCTGGAACAGAAATCTCCTTCTCTTCACTGTTCTGTGGCCTCACTGCTCCAGAATTCGCTGTGAGTTACTTTATATCCATGTTGTATGGGTTGTGGGTTTGGAGCTATGTTTATTTGCATCTTTCTACTACACCATCTTGGCTCCGCCCCCCTGTTTTTGACAGTCTTGAAATAAGAAGCCAAAAAATAGGAAGAAAGGAATATAGCATTCACAAAAATTTTAAACCCTTCCAAGGAGATTCAGCTAACTCTGACACTGACCCTTTGGTTATCTTTGTCACATGTAAATGTCTCCTCTCATTCAAACCATTATGAGCCCTCTAAATATTGCTTTAAATTCAAAACTTTACTTAGTTTACCTATTGTTGCTCAGTTGTTTTCAGTCATGTCTGACATTTTGTGACTCCACTGGGGATTTTCTTGGCACAAATATTGGAATAGTTTGCTATATCACTCTCTAGTTCATTTTCCTGATGTGGAAAATTATGCAAATATGGTTAAATGTGCCAAGGGTCACATAGCTAATTAAGTGTCTGAGGGCAGATTTCAATTCAGGAAGATGACTCTTCTGACTCCAGGTCCAGCACTTTATCCACTGTGCCACCTAGCTGTCCTGTGGTAAATACATTTAAAGTAGGTCTTTTTCCTTAGATAATGTATGAGATTATGATTCTGCTTAACTATGTTTATTTACATTTTTTGGTCTAAAAAGTGGTATGAGTTTGTTGTATATCCAAAAAATATTTCTCAGTCTCTCTGATGCAATTTTTTTCCCTATGAAGAACTTGCTCTGAACTCTAATAAAGAGTTCAGGGTTTTGTTTTTGTTTTGTTTTGTTTTGTTTTCTGAATTTTTAACCTATGCTACAGCATAATAAAATCTTGTTTTAAATGTCTAAAATTTCTGCATTATAGCATTAATTAGCAGTGATTATCTATCACATGAACTCAATTTTCTGGTAACAAAGGCAAGCCCTAAACCTTTGTTTCAGAAGTATAGGTGCTTTTTCTTCTTTCCAACATGCAATTTGTGTATCACTGCCTTTGAATGGAGATGTAAAAGATCATAGATAAATGTACTTTATTTTTGATTTAATGAAATCTAGTTTATTTTGTTGAAAGAGTACAAATACTCAATATTTTCTTTCTACTTCATTTTCTTCTTATTTTGCCAGGTCAGAATAAGAAACTGGAAAAAAGAAAGGCAAAATTCCCTTACTCCATTTCCTTAGAATGTAAACAAATAAACAATCTTTTTGCAGAAAACCCTTGGGCCAAATGATTGAGTATTTTAAACCCAGAGTTCCTTTTTCTCTGAACTGGGGATAGAACTTTATTCACTTCTCTTTGCTTATTGATATTCAAACAAAATTGTGAATGCACATAAGATAGCCAGTCAAATCAAGCTACTTTAACTTTCATGACAGGCTGTGCAGGTACGTAATGAATAGTGCAAAATGAATTAATTTCTAGAGCAAGTTAATTAATATTCACATTATAAAATATAGTCCATACTTTGTGAAGCAAAAACAATTAAAGTGTCTGGCATTTACCTCTTCATTTGAATTTAATGACAGTGTAGTTCTTTTAAACCTTTCTTGAGGACATGTGTTAGGCACAAATGGTTCCTATGTCCAGAGATTAAATTTAGCACACAATACAATGTCTGGGAAAAATGCATTCAATAGTAATTAGAGTACTGGGTAACTAAATCTGCATCTTCTTGCCAGTTGGTAAACCAAAAACAAATGATCCCCATTTGTTACAAAAGTTTCAAGGAGAGGAAAAATATAAACATTCCACTGGCTTTGACCTTAATAGAGTTTCAAGATTTTCCAAAAGGGAGAAAAATTCAAAATGTGGATATAGGGAACATTTTTGTATCTGTTTTAAGAATATGGAAACTAACTTCTTTCAGTTTCTAAATTTATAATCATCTGTAGTGATAGATATGAAGATGTGGGGAAATTAAATGAGTTCACATATATGTTGCAAAATATTCACCTTCATCTAAATTGAAGAAAATTGCCAGTGTTTTGAGAAATAATTGAGCCCAAAAACATAACTCTATTATTCACACTGCATTTTGAACCCTTAAGATTTCAATAAAGGAGGCTAACAGAACATGAAAAAAAGAATAAGAAAGTGAGTTAGGAAAAATAAAAGAAACAAAAACAAACTTTAAGGGAAATCTACCCAAAAGTTAAACTACTTAAATTTTCTTTTGAGTACTTAATGAAATTAGAAGTCTATACATGTTAAACATGCAAGAAAGAAAACTGAAATTTTATACTCAGGAAGTACACCTCTGATCTTATATCTTTTGACTTAATAACCTTCAAAGACTCCTCATTTTTTATCAATAAAATTCAATCCTTAGATTGACATTCAAGACTCCACAATATGGCCCTAGTCTACTTCTTATCATGCTTGTGGACAAAATGGCTTATTGACTGTTTGAACTTTCATTCCTCTTAGTCTGTGGTCATAGTGTTCCTATTTCCCTCTCCTTTCTCTCCTCCAAATTCTCCATAAGGCAGAGAACAGAAACTGACCAAAAGGGTTAGTACGGTGCATTGAGTTTTGGGGGAATGGAGAAGAGGGGGACATCTTAGCCACTATAGGAATTTGCCTAGTGAACACTGCCTTAGTCTTTTCCTATTCTCAAATTTCTATTGCCTGGTATCCATTCTATGAATGACTAATTTAGATATTATGTCTTCCATGAAACTTTTCCTAAGCTCCACCAGGTAGATATGATCCCTTTCTCCTGTGAACTCTATAGCACTTGTTTTGTGACACTTATCAAAAGATATTCTGTATTTAGTAAATATGCCATCTCTCCTACGATGTTGTAAGACTTTTAATCAAAATCCCTGCAAGCAATAACTGATTCTTTTGACAAGAGTGTCACCATCTAAAAAAAATTCAATATTGAAAAAAATCCTGAATCAGAATAAATCTAAAGCCTTGAACTCAAATTCACAGAAACAGCATATAAATATTGAATTGAACATGCATGGCTAGTTAATGAATACATTTTTAAAAATAATTAAATAATCTGGCAATTTTAGAGGACTGAAAATACAACATAAGTCAATATGTAAAATGGAAACCAAAAAGGTCAACATTATCTAAGGATGCATAAACAATGTTCAGAATGAAGGAGGTTATTAAAACTTCTCATACTTGACTTTGAGCAGACAACAATTGGGATACATAGCATTGTAAAGCTGGACTTAAGAAAAGGGGGTACCAGGATGATGAGAGGAAGTGAAACTGTGTCATATAATGGGAGATTAGAAGAACTGGGGAAGTTTAGCTTGGAAAAAAGAAGATAGGCATGGGTAAGAAGAGGTGATGATATGGTAGCTTAAGAAAGGAATTTGAAAGCCTGCCATATAGAAGATGGATTAGTTTGGTTTTCTGGCTCCCATAGGAGCAATTAATAGATGTAGTTCTAGAGTTAGAGGCTAGGGGTTCATATTCTGTCTTTGACACTACCTATGTGATATTCTGTATTTTAAACTCTGGGCTCCACTCTCCTCAGACATAAAATGAGAGTCTTAGACTACATGTCTTCTGAGGTAACTACCAGCTATAGATGTATGAATTTCTAATCATTGTGTGAATGAATCAATGGATGAAAGAAGGGAAGTATTAAGTATGCTATGTACCATGTCCTGTGCTAAGTGCTGGGGATAAAAACAGGAAAATTTGTCCCTCCTCCCAAGGAGGTAATATTCTAAAGCTGGAAGGTTAGTGTAATGTTCGTAAAATAGTAACATCTTCCCCACCCATTAATAGGCCTAATACATGGAGCCTATGGTCACATGGAGCTCAGACTAGGAGGAGCATGGCCAAGGAAGAGAGAGAGAGAAAGAAAGCATGAGCATAGAGTGAGAGCAGGTAGAGTAGAGAGAGAAGCAAGCTGTGAGTGAGAGCAATTGACTCAAGGTGCAGAGAGAGAGAGAGAGAGAGAGAGAGAGAGAGAGAGAGAGAGAGAGAGAGAGAGAGAGAGAGAGCAAGCTGTGAGTTGGGGGAAGGAGGAATTTGTCAAGGGGAACTTGTTTTTGTGGGAAGACCTGACCAAAAGAAGGTTTAAGATGTTGGCTCTCTGCTTTGGTGATAGGTACCCTGTTAAATCTTACCTCCTGGCATTCTAATGATGTCCCAAATAAATATTCGGTTTTGCCTTTGAGGAAGAGAGTTTATTATATTTTGCAAATTTACCCTGGAAATATGCTTGCATATTCATAGCAGTTGCTATGGGTGGTATAATTGGTATGTATACCATTATAACATTGGTGGTATAATTATTCATGTTTAAGGTGAAAGGATCTCTGGTCTTCAGATTATAGTAGCAAGGCACATGGTAATGTATCTCCTTTGAAATAATTTTCACTAACAAAATCATATCCATTCCTGATGTTGAACCATGTGATGGTGCCAAAGATGTAGGAAACAAAAGCATTCTTTCTTTCTCCGTCTCTATCCCCCATTGTTCCTTCTAAAGTTGCTGCTGTGGTGACAAAGGCTTTTGTACCTATAGAGGTAGAATAATGTCATGTCAATCCCTATACAGGGGTTGCTTCCCTGAATGAGGCTCTTGGAATTACCTCCCCATGGGAGTTAGGAAACTGGTGGTCAGCTTGATTGTGTGTGTGTGTGTGTGTGTGTGTGCGCGCATGTTTATGTGTTTATGTGATTATGTGTGGCGGTGCTATTGGGGAGGAGGATGGCAGGTACCTTCCCCATACAGCTTACTCTTCTGGATGATTGTGCTATTGATGGCATGAAAGTGACACAGGAAGCAGGTCTAGAGGTGTTATTCTTCTCCAATCTCTTGTACATATGGATCTTAGATTACTTCTACTGGGATCTGAGGGGAGATAGAGGTAGAGGTGGTATCAAGATTTAATCAGGTTGTTACATACCACCAAATATTACTGCCACTGTTTTCCCTATTTTGCAATTGAGCAAAGTATGATGTTACAAGTTCCATAAATATCCCTATCCAACATATTCCAGGGCCAAACCACTAATAAGGGCTTCTAGTTCAATGTGAAGAATATCATTGCTTCTTGATTCTATTCTAATTCCTTAAATTTTCTTGAGAAGATTTTTCAAAACTTTACCTTTCAGCAGCAATGCCAATTAGTGAACCTCCAAGTCACTGGTTATAAAACCAGATCAAGGAGACACTTGAGCCAAGGGTTAGAGATAATGTTGCTTCTGCTTCATGATTCCATAGTGCATATTGTTACACCCTGTAGAGCTTGGAGAACTCAGACAGAAAGGAACTTTCTTTATAGGGTAATGACTAAAGCATTGATGGAGTGATATAAATCTGTCAGACATGATACAGCTTTTCTCTAACTAGGTCTATGACAGAAAAGTGATAAAGAGAACTGCCAAAATCTAACATCTTCTAGGTTTTCCCTATAATGTAAAATATGTTGTGAATTTAAAGAATTTTTGAATCAGTAT
This sequence comes from Notamacropus eugenii, assembly GCF_028372415.1. Taxonomy (NCBI): domain Eukaryota; kingdom Metazoa; phylum Chordata; class Mammalia; order Diprotodontia; family Macropodidae; genus Notamacropus; species Notamacropus eugenii. Next base: position 448,749,651 of record NC_092876.1, on the reverse strand, counting down.
TATTCAATGCAATGGAATTGTATGCTTATCAGTGATATATTATGCTTACATTTTGAGATTGATTTGAATAAACTGCAGAGTAATTTCTTACATTAATCCTGAGATCATTTCACTCATGCAAGCTACTTTTTTTTTTACTATCTCCCTTTTAGATAGGCAATCCTTAGAGAAATTGAAGATTGTCACTATACCCTGGTGCTTGGGGGCATTTCCTTTCTCAGATAACCTGGGTTGTAGGGAGAAACCTTATATTTTTATGTTTCTCATACTGTTTCTGGGACTTCATTAATATACAATAAAATTCCTACAGAATCCTCCGAAATATTCCAAGGCTGTATGATTACCTTTAACCAATTTCCATCTATATAGAGGTACAAGGATAGTAAAACTTTTTTTTAAATGTGAGGCTTCTCTATAGGTTCCTCATTCAATCATTGTATCCTATTCACCTTTGAACATATTATTTATTTATTTGTGAATTTTCTGATAGAATTTGTTATACAAATTTCAAAGGAACATCAGAGAAGGGGCCAAAGCTATTTCTCCTTTCTCTTCCTTATACAGCTTGGCCTCTAGGTAGGGCTTAAGTGTATCAAGTGAGGAAAATATTTTTCATAAACCAGTGTGACTACCCCTCACTCTACAAGTGCTAAGAGACATCTAGAAATCACATAACTGGTTAATGATATTCCTCTATCATAGCATAGGAATTGTACCTGGGATTTCCTAGAAAGAAACTTCCTCTGCCAATCAGGTATTCAATCACCTTCTTTCCAAGATCAAGATGTTTGTATCACTAAAAGGTTAAATGAATCTACCAGGGTCACACAGTGACTGTTAGGGGTTGAACTTCAACTCAGGTCTTCCTGACTTTAAGAACAGCTCTCTACTGCAACAAACTGACTCTGCAAGCCATTTACAGTATGCCTCTGCTTTCTTTCCTCTCATTCTCTTCTTAACATCTCACAATTTGGTTTCCAGACTTAGTATTCTACTGAAACTGCTGTCTCTAAAGTTACCAATGATCTCTTAGTTGCGAATCAATGACTTTCAAGTGTACCTGTCTTTCCCTAACTTTGTCTTTCTTCTCTACTAATCTCCTATCTTGCCTTTCAAATATCTAGCACTGGATGTGCAGTTAACATTTTAAACTCAATTGTTCAAAATTATCTTTATCCTAAACCCTTCCCCTCTTCTTATCTTCTCTATTGATTTAGAGGACAATACCACCTTCCCAGTTCATCAGACTCACAAAATGGTATCATACTCAACTCTTCACTCTTATCTTCTCATTTATAATCTATCTACAAGGCCTGTAGATTTCACCTTTTCTTTTGTTTAGTCATTTCAGTCATGTCTGATCTTTCATGACCCCATTTTGGGATTTTCTTGGCAAAGATACTATTTGCCATTTCCTTCTTCCAGCTCATTTCACAGAGAAGGAAACGAGGCAAGCAGCATTAAATGACTTGCCCAGTCAGGGTCACACAGCTAGTCAAAGGCTAGATTTGAATTCAGGTCTTCTGACGCCAGACCCTGAACTCTAATCCACTGCACCACTTAACTATATCTTTGCTATCTTTTTTGAATACACACCCTTCTATTCTGTGACATTGCCACCACTCTCATGCAGACCCTCATGACCTCCCACATGGATCATTTCAATGACTTGCTGATGGATCTGCCAGTATTTCCATTCTTCATTCAGCCAACAAAATGATTTTCCTAAAGTGCAGTTCCAGTCATGTGAATTATCCCACTAATAAATTCCACTGCCTCCTATTGCCTCCAGGATCAAATATAAAGTGACTATTTGGCATTCATTTTCAACCCCCCCCGCACACACACACATACACACATACACACACACATACCTTTTCAGTCTTCTTACACTTTATTCTTTACCTCAAACTCTACCATTCAGTGACACTGGCATCTCAAACATTCTGCAGATAAGGCTATCCATTTCTGGACTCTAGGCATTTTCTTTTATTGTCCTGGTGGCCTGGAAAACTCTCCCTCTTCATTTCCACCTGCTATCTTCTCTTAAGTTCCAATTAAATTTCCATGCTCTACAGAAAGAATTTTCCAATTCATCTGAATTCTAGTAGTTTCCCTCTTTTATTTCCTATTCATCCTGAATATACCTTGTTTTTCCCACATAATTGTATGTCTCTTCAATTGGATTGTAAGCTCCTTGAAGGCTTTTGTCTTTTTGCATTTCTAGCACAGTTCCTTGAATTACTTTATAAGGGTGTGCTTGATAAATGATTATTGAGTGATGAACTGACTAATAGTTCAGAAAAGAGAACCAAGGTCTCCTGACTACCAGACAACTCTTTTCACATAGCCACAAGACCCCTTCACTGAAAACTAGTACACTGCTAATTTTGCTAAATTTAACATTAACCATGACATGCAGCATAGATAGGGCTTCTCGTGTTTTATGCATTTACCATTATAATTGTTTTAATTTCATAATTTATATATGCTATCATAGCAAATAAATTAAGTGAAATAATTATTCAAATATGTCTATCAATTAATTTTAATAAAAAAGTCTTTTTTTTTGGTTCATGTCTATAACTTTTGAACTATAAGGACAGACAGCCTTTTGTGGAAACTTTCTCCACAAGTGCATGCTAAATCTCTGAAATGTTTAGCAAGTTACTTGAGACATTAAGATATTTTTTTTCCTATAATCACATGGCTAATATATACCAAAGACAGGAAGTAAACTTGGATTTTACTGACTATAAGGCCAGCCCTGTGATGCACTATGCTATGCTATTTGCAAATTCTGAATTTGTGAACAAAGGAAGTACATTGGTAGAATTTTTGTAGATTTAATGTTCAGATTCAGGAAATATTATTTGTTTGGGATAATTAAAATATCTACGTTCACTTATTTGAAAATTGCAGAGAGAGGTGGTGCCAAGGTGATGGAGTAAAGGCAAGGGCTCGCCAGAACTCTCCCCTAAACTCTTCCAAATGTTTCTTAGTAATGACTCTAAAGATTCTAGAACAACAGAACCCACAAAAAGACACAGTGAAACTATTTTCTAGCCCAAGACAACTTAGAAAGTCAGCAAGAAAGATCTGTTGCACCAGGGTGAGAGAGGAGCTCAATGCAGTGCAAGTTGAAGTAGAATAAACCAGGTCCCAACAGATAAGGAAGAAGTCTTGGGAGCTACTGATCAGCCCACAGATGGTAAGGTGGTTAAACAACTTGTCAAAAGGAGATTACAAGAGCCTCTTTGCTGGCACTGAAATTGGAAGCTTTTGCTTTGCCTGTGCTTGGATCTAGATCAAGTCATTGGTGTCAGAATCAAGATGAGGAGGAGCACCAGCACACAAGAACTTGTGGCTAAAAAGAAATGTGAACTCCCCTCACAGCTGCAGGACAGAAAAGAGTGCTTCTGATCATTCACAGACCAGATCACAAGCCAGGAGAATGGTAAACACCTCTCCTTATATTATACCCTCTTTGAAGAACTGGAAACTTACAGGTCACTAGAAGTACCTCTGAAAACAACTGCACAAAAACCCTGAAGCTTGGGACACTGTGCCCTCCACCTTAGAAGCAGAGGCTTACTTTAATAAAGAATTAAAAAGCAAGTGATAGACATTGAGGGGAATGAGCAAATAACAGAAAAAGATCTGTGCATACAAAGTTACTACGATGACAAAAAATTCAAAACATATACTCAGAAGAAGATAACAAAGTCGAAGCTTATATACATCCAAAGACTCCAGAAAATATATGAATTGGTCTCAGGCTATGGAAGAGCTCAAAAAGGATTTTGAAAATCAAGTAGGAGAGATAGAGGAAAAATTGGGAAGAGAAATGAGAGTAAGGCAAGAAAATCAAGAAAAAAACTGTCAATACCTTGGTAAAGGAGACACAAAAAAAAATACTGAGGAAATTAACATCTTAAAAATCAGACTAGGTCAAATGCAAAAAGAGATAAAAAACACAATGAAGAGAAGAATATCTTTAAAAGTAGAATTGATCAAATGGTAAAGGAGGTATAAAAGTTCTCTGAGGAAAATAATTTCTGAAAAATTAGAATTGAACAAATGGAAGCTAATGACTTTATGAGAAATGAAGAAAAAATAAAACAAAATTAAAAGAGTGAAAAAATAGAAGACAGTGTGATATATCTGATTGGAAAAGCAACTGAGTTGGAAAATAGATCCAAAAGATTTAATTGCAAAATCATTGGACTATCTGAAAATCTCAATCATAAAAAAGAGCTTAGTGACCATCTTTCAAGAAATGAGAAAACTGCCGGATATTCTAGAACTAGAGAGTAAAATAGAAATGAAAATATTCCATTGATCATCTCTTGAAAGACACTCCAAAATGAAAACTGCCAGGAATCTTTTATCCAAATTCCAAAACTTCCACATCAAGGAGAAAATATTGCAGGCAGCCAGAAAGAAATAATTCAAGCATGGTAGAACTACAGTGGAGATAACATAAGATTAAACAGGTTCTACATTAAAGGTTTGGAGGGATGGAATATGATATTTTAGAGGACAAAGGAGGTGGGATTACAATCAAAACTCCTCTTCCCAGAAAAACTGAGCATAATTCTTTTTTTTTATTTATTTTTTTTATTTTGTAATGTTTACCAATCACTGCCATACAATTGTGATTTTATCCCCCCCACCTACTCCCCATTATCCCCCTCCCTCCCCACGACTGCATACAATTCTGTATAGATTCTACATATACTTTCCTATTGAGTATATTTTTACTATAGTCATGCTATGTAGTCAGACTAAGATAAATGAAAGAAATCGTATAACAAATCAGAACATGATACACAAACACATACACATACACAAACATGATCTGCTACAATATGTGAGTGACTTCCACATTTCTCTCTCTGAGTGTGGCAGGCATTTTGCCTTGAGGTCCTCCATTGGGATTTTTTTTTTTTTTTTTGGTAAGAAGTTCTTGTGTTATTACAAAAATCTAAGTCTACCAGAAAAAACTCTCACACACTGTGGTTGTTGCTGTGCATAAAGTTCTCCTGGTTCTGCTCCTTTCACTCAGCATCAGGTCATATAAGTCCTTCCAGGCCTCTCTGAAGTCTTCTTGTTCATCATTTCTTATGGCACAATAGTACTCCATTACATTCATATACCATAATTTATTCAGCCATTCCCCAATTGATGGACATCCCCTTGACTTCCAGTTTTTGGCAACTACATAGAGTGCTGCTATAAATATTTTTGTACATGTGGGACCCTTTCCCATTTTTATGATCTCTTGGGGATATAGTCTTAATAGCGATATTGCTGGGTCAAAGGGTATGCACATTTTTGTAGCCCTTTGGGCATAGTTCCAAATTGCTCTCCAGAATGGTTGGATGCGCTCGCAGCTCCACCAACAATCAATTAGTGTTCCAACTTTCCCACATCCTCTCCAGCATTTATCATTTTCTTTTTCTGTCATGTTTGCCAATCTTATAGGTGTGATGTGGTACCTCAGAGTTGTTTTGATTTGCATCTCTCTAACCAATAGTGATTTAGAGCATTTTTTCATATGATTATAGATAGCTTTAATTTCTTCCTCTGAAAATTGCCTGTTCATATCCTTTGACCATTTATCAATTGGGGAATGACTTGTATGATTATACATTTGGGTCAGTTCTCTATATATTCTAGAAATGAGGCCTTTATCCCCGAGCTTAGCTGTAAAAATTCTTTCCCAATTTACTACATCCCTCCGGATTTTGGTTGCATTGGGTTTGGTTGTGCAAAAACTTCTCAGTTTAATATAATCAAAGTTATCCATTTTGCATTTCATAATGCATTCTATCTCTCCTTTAGTAAAGAATTCTTCCCTTCTCCATAGATCTGATAAATACACTATTCCTTGCTTCTCCAGTTTATTCATGGTATCAATCTTTATACCTAAATCATGTACCCATTTGGACTTTATTCTTGTGTACGGTGTCAGGTATGGGTCTATGCCTAATTTCCACCACACTGTTATCCAGTTTTCCCAGCAATTTTTGTCAAACAATGAGTTCTTATCCCAGAAGCTGGGGTCCTTGGGTTTATCAAACAGAAGGTTGTTGTATTCCTTGCCTACTGCATCTTGCGTGCCAAGTCTATTCCACTTGTCTACCTCTCTGTTTCTTAGCCAATACCAAGTGGTTTTGATAATTGCTGCTTTATAGTACAGTTTGAGGTCTGGTAGTGCTAGGCCACCTTCCCAAGCATTTCTTTTCATTAGTCCCTTTGATATTCTGGACCTTTTGTTTTTCCAAATGAATTTTGATATTATTTTGTCCAGCTCTAGAAAGTAATTGTCTGATAGTTTAATTGGTATGGCACTAAATAAGTATATTAATTTGGGTAGAATTGTCATTTTTATTATATTAGCACGGCCTATCCATGAGCAACTAATGTTTTTCCACTTACTTAAATCTGACTTTATTTGTGCAAAAAGTGTCTTGTAATTGTGTTCATATAATCCCTGGATTTGTTTCGGCAGGTAGACTCCTAAGTATTTTATACTGTCTACCCTAACTTTAAATGGGATTTCTCTTTCTATCTCTTGCTGTTCTACTTTGTTGCTAATATATAGGAATGCAGAAGATTTGTGTGGGTTTATTTTGTACCCTGCAACTTTGCCAAAGTTGTTTATTAATTCTAGTAATTTTTTACTTGAATCTCTGGGATTCTCTAGGTAAATCATCATATCATCTGCAAAGAGTGATAACTTAGTTTCTTCTTTGGCTATTTTAATTCCTTGGATATCTTTATCTTGTCTAATTGCTACAGCTAACATTTCTAGTACCATATTAAATAATAGTGGTGATAATGGACAACCTTGTTTCACCCCTGATCTTATTGGGAATGCATCTAGCTTATCCCCATTGCATATAATGCTTGCTGAAGGTTTTAGATAGATACTGCTTATTATTTTATGGAAAGTTCCCTTTATTCCTACATTCTCCAATGTTTTTAGTAGGAATGGATGTTGTATTTTGTCAAAAGCTTTTTCTGCATCTATTGAGATAATCATGTGGTTTTTGTTAGCTTTGTTGTTGATGTGATCGATAATGCTAATAGTTTTCCTAATATTGAACCAGCCCTGTAGTCCTGGTATGAATCCTACCTGATCATAATGTATTAATCTCATGATAAGATGCTGTATTCGTTTTGCTAGAATCTTATTTAAAATTTTTGCATCTACATTCATTAGGGAAATTGGTCTATAATTTTCTTTCTCTGTTTTGTCTCTTCCTGGTTTGGGTATCAAAACCATATTTGTATCATAGAAAGAATTTGGGAGGACTCCTTCTTCCCCAATTTTCAAGAATAGTGTATGTAGTATTGGAATTAACTGTTCTTTAAATGTTTGATAGAATTCACTTGTGAATCCATCTGGCCCTGGAGATTTTTTCCTAGGGAGTTCATTGATGGCTTGTTCAATTTCTTTTTCTGAGATGGGGTTGTTTAAGTATTCAACTTCCTCTTCTGTTAATCTGGGCAATTTGTATTTTTTAAAATATTCATCCATCTCGTTTAGATTATCGAATTTGTGGGCATAAAGTTGGGCAAAGTAGTTTCTAATTATTGTTTTAATTTCCTCCTCATTGGAGGTGAGTTCACCCCGTTCATTTTTAATATTAGTAATTTGGTTTTCTTCTTTCTTTATTTTAATCAGATTGACCAAAGGTTTATCAATTTTATTAGTTTTTTCATAAAACCAACTATTGGTTTTATTTATTAATTCAATAGTTTTCTTAATTTCAATTTTATTAATCTCTCCTTTGGTTTTCAGTATTTCTAATTTGGTATTTACTTGGGGATTTTCAATTTGTTCTTTTTCTAGCTTTTTCAACTGCAAGCCTAAGTCATTGATCTCCTCTTTCTCTATTTTATTTATGTAAGCATTCAGAGATATGAAACTTCCCCTAATAACTGCTTTTGCAGTATCCCATAAGTTTTGGTATGTTGTCTCACTATTGTCATTCTCTCGAATGAAATTGTTGATTGTTTCTATGATTTCTTCTTTAACCCAACCCTTCTTTAGAATTAGATTATTTAGTTTCCAATTGATTTTTGGTTTCTCTTTCCATGGCCTTTTATTACAAGTAATTTTTAATGCATTATGATCTGAAAAGGATGCATTGATTATCTCTACCTTTCTGCACTGGATTGTGAGATTTTTATGTCCTAGTACATGGTCAATTTTTGTAAATGTTCCATGTACCGCTGAGAAAAAGGTATATTCCTTTCTATTCCCATTTAATTTTCTCCAAAGATCTATCATATCTACCTTATCCAGAGTTTTATTTACCTCCTTAACCTCCTTCTTGTTTATTTTGAGGTTGGATTTATCGAGTTCAGAGAGGGGGAGATTGAGGACCCCACTAGTATAGTTTTGCTATCAATTTCTTCCTTCAACTCCCCCAACCTCTCCTCTATGAATCTGGATGCTATACTACTTGGAGCATACATGTTTAGTAATGATATTGCTTCATTGTCTATGGTGCCTTTTAGCAGGATATAGTTTCCATCCCTATCCCTTTTGATTAGATCTATTTCTGCTTTTGCCTTGTCTGAGATTAGGATTGCTACTCCTTCCTTTCTTACATGAGCTGAAGCACAATATATTCTGCTCCATCCTTTCACCTTTATCCTATGTGTATCCCCCCGTTTCAAATGTGTTTCTTGTAAGCAGCATATTGTTGGATTATGGCTTTTAATCCATTCTGCTATCCGTCTCCGTTTTATGGGAGAGTTCATTCCATTCACATTCACAGTTATGATTACAATCTGTGTATTTCCCTCCAACCTCTTTCCCACCATTTGTGCTTTTAGCTCTCCCGTCTCCCTTCCCCTCCTCAATAGTATTCACTTTTCTCCCCCTCCTCCTCCAGCCTTCCCCTCCTTCTTTTGACCCCCCTCCCTTTTAGTCCCCTTTACTCTTATTGCTTCTTTCCTCCCTTTTAGCCACCCTCCCCTTTCTTCCCCCTTCCCCTCCTACTACCTATAGAGCTAGTTAGGATTATCTACTTAAGATTATTGTTCCCTCCTTTGAACAAATCAGATGAGAGTACCTCTCAAACAATGCTCATCTCCCTCCCCTCCTTCCCTCTACTATAGTTTTGTACTTCCTGTGATATAATTTGCCATTTTCTGCTTCCCCCTTTCCACACCTCCTATTACATTCTCTTCTCCTACTTAAATCATATTTTTGACATGACATCATTTATTTTATGCCCGTTCCCTCTACATATATCCCTTTTATCATAATAGCTGCACAGTTCTCAAGATTAACAGGTATCATCTTCCCTTATAGGGAGGTAAACAGTTTGCCCTAATTGAGTAGCAAGTTTTTGTTTTTGTTTTTTCCCCTCTGTTTACCTTTTTATGATTCTCTGGAGACCTGCATTTGAAGATCAAATTGTCTATGGGTTCTGGTGTTTTGGTCAGGAAGCTCTGGAAATCCCTTATTTCGTTGAATGACTTTCTCCTTGCCTGAAATGTTATGCTGAACTTTGCTGGGTAGTTGATCCTTGGTTGAAGTCCCAACTCCTTTGCCTTACGGAATATTGGGTTCCAGTTCTTTCGATCTTTTAATGTAGAACCTGCAAGGTCCTGTGTGATCCTGACTGTGTGTCCTTGATATTTGAATTGTTTCTTTCTGGCTGCTTGTAGTATTTTCTCCTTCACTTGATAGCTCTGGAATTTGGCAACTATATTTCTTGGGGTTTTGAGTTTGGGATCTCTTTCGGGAGGGGAACGGTGGATTCTTTCGATGACTATTTTGCCCTCTGAGTCTAGTACTTCTGGGCAGTTTTCCTTGATGATTTCCTGGAAGATATTGTCCAGACTCTTTTCTTCATCATGGGTTTCTGGCAGGCCAATAATTCTTAGATTTTCTCTCCTGGATCTATTTTCCAGGTCAGTTGTTTTTCCAATTAAATATTTTACATTTTCTTCTATCTTTTCATTCTTTAGATTTTGTTTGACTGATTCTTGTTGCCTCATTGAGTCATTAGTTTCTACTTGCCCAATTCTAATCTTCATCGTAGTGTTTTCTTCAGTTAGCTTTTCCATCTCCTTTTCCATCTGACCAATTTTTCCCTTTAAGGAGCTATTTTCTCCATTTAATTTTTGTACTTCTTTTTCCATTCGACCAATTTTCCCAGTTAGGTTTTGGGTTTCCTTTTCCATCTGATCAATTTTCCCAATTAGGTTTTGGGTTTCCTTTTCCATTTGATTAGCTCTTCCTTTTAGGGAATTATTCTCTCCATTTAATTTTTGAACTTCCTTTTCCATTTCTTCAATTTTCTTTTTCAGGGTGATGTTCTCATCAGTGAATTCTTTTTTTATAGTTTTAAAATCATTCGCCAGCTTTTCTTTTATACCCTTCTTCAGACGTTCCAGGTAATCTAGTTGTGCTTGCGAGAAATTCATAGTCCCATCTGAGTTTTCAGATGGAAGTACAGTCTCAGCTCTAACCTCTTTGGTGTTTGTGTTTTGGTCCTTATCCCCATAGAAAGATTCTATGGTTTTTTCATTTTTCGTCTGCTTTTTCCGATTCATGATGTTGGCTGAGTGTTGTAGCTTTTGGTTCTTTCAGTCAGAAGGTACAGATCTTTAAGTTGAGCTGATGTGTGTTTAGGCTAAAAGCAGGCTTTTGTTTTTTGTTTCCCCGATCAACCCCGGAGTTAGCTTGTTAGGTATGTGGGAGGGGTGGTCTGTCCTCAGGATATCTCCTCAGCTGACTTGAGGCAAAGGCAAGGTCAGGGGATGGTGATCCCAGCTTCCCTATTGTCTTCCCTTTTCCCCTGGAGGGCTGGGGCACGCCTAGAATCTAACGCATGTTCCCGCCCCTCCTGGGGCTCGTCTCCCGGCTCTGAGGCTTGCCTGTGTCTCAGTGCGAATTTTCTCTGCCCTGGGTCGTCTGTCCCTCCAGCCGTCTCCGCTGCTGTAGGAAGAATCCCCCTTTGCCACTTTTCCAGCCTCTGGTGTTATGAGACCACCCGCCCCCTTCTGCTGTTTCCGCTGATCCAGGATTAATCTAGGGAAGAATTTTATGGTTCCCTCACGGTCATCAGGGTGGAGGAGAGAGCACTTACTGATCACTCTGCCATCCTAGTTCCTGGAAGTTCAAGTAGTGACCCACCGAAGTCCGTCTTCAGGCTGAAGATTTCAAGGGCTGCTGCGCTGATGTCTGGCACTCAGCGGCTCTCACCGGTTCGGCCTGGCTTATCTCCTGCTGCGCTGGTTTTGCCCGCCACTCTCGGGCTCCTCTGGTCCCCTCCGCCCTGCCGCGCCGACCACGCTGCTCTGTGCGCCGGGGTCTTAGCCCCGCGGAACAGATCCCTCCCGTGGACCCTCTGGTCCAGCCTGGGCTCCGAATCCGTCAAAGTCCATCACCCACTGGATTCTACACCTCCAAAGTCTGGTCAGCCTCTCCCCCTGGAGATATCCAGAGGAGTTTTTCCAGGAGCTTAGGTGAGTCGTTGCTTTCACTCCGCCATCTTGGCTCCGCCCCCAGCATAATTCTTTATGGGAAAAATAGATATTCAATTGAAGAGAGAATTTTCAAGCCTTCTTGATTAAAAGACCAGAGCTGAATGGAAATTTTGAGTGTCAAATTCAAGATTCAGGCAAAAAAATACAAACAGGACAGGGAAATGATAAGGGATTTCATAAAGTTAAACTGTTTCCATTCCTACATGGGAAGATAATACGTGTAAATCATAAGAAATTTCTTATTAGTAAAGCAATTAGAAGGACTATATACAGACAGAGGCCATAGGTGTGAATTGAATCTGCTGGGATGACATTTAAAAAATAAAATAGAACTAAGGTGTGAGCAAGTGATGTACTGAGTAAAAGAAATGGAGAGCTTTAATTGGGCAAATTATGTTGCAGAAAAGAGGCAAGACAAAGTTTTTATAGTGGAGGGAAGAGGGGAAGATAAGGGGGAGTGAGTGAACCTTACTCATATCAAAATAGTCTCAAAAAGGGAATAACATACAAACTCAATTTGGAATAGAAATGTTTCTTACTGTACAGGAAAGTAGGAGGGGAAGGGGATAACAGAAGATAAGGCGATAGAAAGGAGTGCAGATTAAGGAAGCAAAACACGTTTGAAAAGGGAGAGGGGGAGGGGGAGAAAGAATAGAATAAAGAGAAGTGGGGAGGAATATGAGAGAGGGAAGTAGAGTTAGCAATGGCAGCTGAAAAAAAATGAAGCCAGTTTTTCTGATAAATGCTTAATTTCTCCAACATATAGAAAACTGAATTGATTTTTTTTTTTTACAAAAGGAGCTATTCCCCAGTTGATAAATGACCAAAAATAAGGATAGTTTTCAGATTTATAGCCATATAAAAAAATGTTCAAACTCACGATTGATTGGAGAAATGCAAATTAAAACATTTCAGAAATACTACCTCATACTTACTAGATTGACTAACAGAACAGAAAGGGAAAATGTCAAATGGTGTAAGGGATCTGGAGGGAAATGAGGCACCATTGGTGAAACTATGAACTGATTTAACAGTTTGTAGAGCAATTTGGAACTACGTTCATGGGGCTGTAAGACTATACATGTTCTTTGACCTAGCAATACCATTGATAGGTCTGTATCCTAAAAGATTTAAAAAAAGGAAACAGACTTATATATACAAAAATATTTACAGCAGATCGTTTCTTGGTGGGGGAGAATTGGAAATTGAGGGGATGCCAATCAGTTTAGGAAATGGTTGAACAAATAGTGCTACATGTTTGTGATGAAATCTATTTTACTATAAAAAATACTGACCAGGATGATCTCAGAAAAAACTTGGAAAGACTTACATGAGTTGATGCAAACTGAAACGTGCTATGTAGAAAGTAACAGCAGTATTGTGCAGTGATCAGCTTTGAATGACTTAGGTATTCTCATCAATACAATGATTCAAAACAACTCTGAAGGATTTATGGTGCAAAGTGCTATCTATCCACAGAGAAAGAACTGAAAGTGTCTGAATACAGATTAAAGCATGCTTTTTTTTTACTTTATTTTTCTTGAGGGCTTTTTTTTTGATCTATGTTTTCTTTCACAACATGATTATTACAGAAATGTTTCACATGACTATATATGTATGATCTGTATCAAATTTCTTGCCTTCTCAATAAGGTGGGTTGGGGAGGGATGAATGGAGAGAAGTTTGAATTCTGAGTTTTAAAAATGAATGTTAAAAATTATTTTACATATAAGTGGGTAAAAACAAAATACCAAACAAATTTAAACAAAAGCAGAAAAATAGAAAAATAATTATAAGAATATTTTAGTAACAAATTATGAGTAAAGATTAGTTCATGGGACAAAGAAGGTAAAAGGAGAGACATCATTATTTGTTTATTAAACAGGAATTTTATATTCAAGGTAATGTAATTACACTACATTGGATAGCCAGCTGGCACAGTGTAATCGAGTGTCAGGCCAGGAGTTAAGATTCAATTTCATGAGTTCAAATATGGTCTTAAATACTTACTAGTGGTGGGATCATGTACAAGTCACTTAAACTTGTATACCTCAGTTTCTTCATTAGTAAAACGAACTGGAGAATTAAATGGCAAAACACTCCACTATAATTTATAAAAAAGCCTCAAATCTTATAATAAAGAGTAGGACATGATTTAAAAACCACTGAACAACAAGCAGTATAATTATAACTTACTCTGCAGAAGAAGCTCCCACAGGTAAGAATCCTTTGCATAAAAAGTCCTTTATATCCCACCCATTTTTAGGTATATTTCAATTAGATGCTTTTTGTGTTGAGGGATAGTGGAGAATCATGTGCTTCAGTCCACAGTGTTACCATTTGCTGTCCATAAGCTAATGGGCACAATGTGCAGTTAGACATTGCCAATAAGATCATTTGCTTTGAATTATTATACATATTATACATATTTTAGAAGACTTTTCCTTCTTTCCTACCTGCCTTTCTTTCTTACTTTTTTTTCTTTTCTTCCTTCCTTTCTTTCTTTATTTTTTTTCCAAAGGGAAAACATAAAATTTAAATTAGATTTAAAAAATCAATCCAAATTAGTAATAGAGGAAAATAGAGAAAAGGTACTGAAATGAATAGAAAATAATTTTTAAAACATTACATATGTGTAGTTACTAACATATAGTATTATGTATGTATATATCTATTACAAACATACATATACATATAGACACATATATACATAACTCATACAAACATATATATGTATATATATACATATATATGTTTATGTGTGTATAGCTCAAATAGAGGAAAACGTAGTAACCTCTTACAAACTTAAAAATGAATGTATTAAATATTCTAATAAAAAGAATGCTTTTTGGATTGGACAAGAATAAAAAATCATAATCTGCTACTTTCAAAAAACAAATCCAAAGTACAAAGCTATACATATATATATATATATATATATATATATATATATATATATATATATATGGAGAAGGGGCAAAAAAAAATTATAATACATCAGGTAAATCTCAAAGAGTAAGAGTTGCAATTATGTTATAAGATGTAGCAAACAGAAAAATATTACAATATATAATGATAAAAAAGCAGATGTTGCATACTTAAAGGAAGTATTAGCAATAAAACAATATCAGTGTTCAACTTAATGCTTCAAATGTTATTTTATAAATATCTGCAAAGGAAAACAATAAATTGCATTTAAAAAATCAGTTTTAATAAAGTGACATAAGATGACTTTATTAGTCCCATATCAAAGTTGGGTAATTTTGAAAAAAAAAATACAAGAGAATTAAAGTTTTGCAGAAATTAGATGCAAAAGCTTATTTATTGCATTTCCAAAATATTTTCACTGACTGAAAATATGAATATGATAATATAAAATCTAAACATATATCTCAGATATCCCCCTAATTCAGAAAATGACAAATTAAACAGAAAGTTGATTTTTAGAAAGGTTAATGGAATTAATAAACCTTTAGCCAATCTGATTAAAAAGAGGCTAGAAAAGCAATACAACAAAATAAAAATGTAAATGAACAAGATGAAATTACACCATGAGAAATAAAAACAAATTATGAGACAGTACCATGAGTATTTACATGCTATAAAAACAGAATAAATTGAAGATTACATTCAAAAATGTAAAATACTAAAACAGAAAATCAAAGAGAAGTCTTAATGTAACAGCAGAAAAGGAAATAGATTAATTAAAGAAAGAACTATCAACGGATGGGGTGTAGTCTAGAGAAACTCTTTGCCTTGCTGTATTTTTTTCCCAATGTATTTATTTATTGGTTTTCAGTTTTTAACAATCACTTCCATAAATTCCAAATTTTCTCCCCTTCCTTCCCCAAGGCTGGATGCAATCTTACACAGTCTCTACTCATATATTCCTATTCAACACATTTTCATATTCATCCTGTTTCATAGAAGATTTAAAATGAAAGGGAGAAAGCACGAGAAAAACAAAACAAAACATAACAAAAGAGAAAATAGTTTGTTTCAATCTGTGTTCTGATTCCATAGTTCTTTCTCTGAATGTAGATGGCATTTTACTTCATGAGTCTTTGGAAATGTTTTAGGTACATACATTCCTGTGAAGGTCTCAGTCTATCAAATATAGTCCTTGAGCCTTGTTTGCTTTGATATACTTAAAGAATAATTCTCTCTACATTTTCAAGAACAATAATAACTATTATATAAAATTATTTCCAAAAATTGAGGAAAAAAATCACTAAAATTGTGTTTGTAGACTAATATGATTCCAATGCCTAAAGAAAAAGAAGATGAAGGAAAGGAGAATTATAGGCTTATATTTATCCCTCTTTTTGGTCTGCTTCTAACTTTCTGGACTTTTTCACCATGACTGAGCTGCCTTCTCATCCTGGAATTTACCTCAGTTTTCAAACCTTCTTACTCTGAAACGTATCTTTAACTCTGTACAACTCTTCTTCTATCTGCTTAGTTCCTCCTGTAAACTCCATTTTGAGGTAGTGTCTAGGCAACCATCTTTCATTGCTCTGCTAGCTTTGCTTCTTACCGTTTCAACTTTGCCATCATATCTGAAGGTGTGCCTTCCTTTTCTAAACTCAGCCCCTATTTGTAGTTCACTTTTATGTCATCTTTGCTCATTAGAAATAAAGTTCCTTTATATCAAGGTCCATCTTTCTTTTGGCTTCCATTTGGATACCCAGAACTTTGCACAGTTCCTAGCCCTTAGTAAGTTTTTTAGTAAATGATTTTTGACCTTTCAAATAAAAATTATATCATTAATATGAATCAATTCAAAAGGTTTAAATAAAAGTCTGAGAGAATATTAAAATTTATTTGAGAAATCATTTGTTATGTTCACTATGCCAATGGTTCCCCTTTGGGAAAATCTTTAACAAAATAATAGTATTATTTAAGAAATATCTCCTCTCAGAGTTCCTGTGGTCAATAATTGTTGCAAATTATTTATTAAATACAACACAAATTATAGAGGTCAAAGCATATATTTTATTATTATGCTCAAGTATAGATTCAAACTTCAGAGAAAACCTAAACAATCATCAAAATTCTGACAAGGTTTCTTTTAGGTAAAATTAAGTAACAATGACAGAAAAATAATTCATTTACATATTGGAATCTTGTGCATTCTTCTTGGGCCAAAAAAGTTTAAGAGAAGGTAGGTCTGTAATCTCATACGTCCCTCAATGTCATATAAGTTGGATATACTTAAAAGGGAATCATTCACTTGTGCATTTTCTATAGGGAACAAACTTTATCAAATAAACTGTAGAAGTAAAGTAACTCAGGGTAGAGCTTAAGCTATATTTAAATGGTTCACAGATAGATTGAGGAAGAGGATTTTCATGTCACCAAGGAATTGGGGACATTTAAGATTCTTCCTCCTACTTCTAATCTAAGGAATGTTTAAGGCTCTAAATAACTTTTTACACAAAATTGTATAGGTTTTGGTCAAAGGTTAATATTATCCAAAAGATATAGGAAGAATAAAAGGAAATAAAAAGTTTTCCTTACAGTAGCTAGAACTTGTATAGTGTTTAAAAGATTACAAGGCAACATCAATAAATTATTTCATTTGATACTCACAACAGATCCTTTGACATAGATGCAATTGTCGTCATTATTTTACAGATGAGGAAACAAAGGTTGAAAGTTAAAATTACCACAAGGTAATAGAGCTAATAAGTATTTGAGAGAAAATTTGACCTCAGGTTTCTCACTTCAGTTCAGCACTCTTTCTGCTATATCTTTTAGTTGTTTCTAAAGTAAGCAATTATATTCAAAACAAAATAATCCAAATTACTTGTTTATCTCAAAAAAAATTGACAAAATGCATCACTCTGCTTTAAAAAAACTAGAAAGTATAAGCAAGGGATAAATATTTTTAAAATGTATATCACTGAAAATATCTGCCTGAATTAAGTTAAAAAAAAAAAAAACGAAACAAGAATCATATACGATAGTGATGCACTAAATACTTTCTCAGTAGATTTTGGCATAAAGATCTTGTCTTTCCTCCCCTTTTAGATATAGCTTTGGAAGTGCTAGCAATAGCAATAAGGCAAAAGAAATAAAGACAGGAAAAGAGAACACAAAATTACTCCTGTTTGCTAGCGATACAATAATTTACTTAGAAAATAAAAATAAATTTTCAAAGAAACTGAGTGAGACAACATACTTCAATAAAAATGCCAGTCTGAAAAATTAACACATCCCAAAATATTTGTATATAGTAAATAAGAAATATAATAAGTAATATGTAAAAGGAAATTCCATAATACTAAATACAGAAGGCATATTATATCTGGAGGTCACACTGCTACAAGACACTCTAATTCATGTAGAGATTTAATTATAAAGTATTCCTTAAAAACAATAAAGAATAACTTAGGTAAATGAATGTTCAGTCCTGATGTCTTCACAATGTCCATGTAATAATAATGCCAATATCAGCAAGGTTAATTTAAAGTTTTCATGCCATGTGAGCAAATTACCAATTGGGTTACGTTGTAGAGCTGCATAGTGACAATATTCATTCAGAAAAATGAAGGTTCTGCAATATAAAATGAAACAGTTGAATACTAAGAAAGATTTCCAAAGGTCAAGAAACATTTTTTAAAGTCAGCAATCATGAAAACCATTTTGTATTATTTTAATACAAAGTAATCAGTAGAACAAAATGGAAAAGGCAAAATAAGAAACAATAAAAACAATAAAAAAGCTAGTGTTTCATAAATGCTAAAACATGCTACTTAGAAAATATTTCTTTATTTGTTAGGAGCTGCAAGGAAAACTACATAGCAATTTGGAGGAATGTAGGCTTAGAACAAAATCATACCACATTCTACAATCAAACTAAAATGCATATGGAGATTGAATAGTAAATTTGCCAAGCCTAGAGGCCTGTATTGGGCTACCCGAGTCTTCCTTACCTCACCTCCCGAGGTCTTCGGCTGGCCACGCCGGATGCACGTATGAGAGAAAGGACGTTCCAGAGTCAAACAGGGGTTGAGCTTTATTACAGGGTTTCGGTTACAAGTGCAGGGGGGTCTTCCTTAGGAGGAAATTTCCTAAGGAGGCTAAGCTTAAGGGATTGGAAGTAGAAGTACAAGCGGGGAGAGAGGGGGAGGGGAGAGAGGAAAGAAAAGAAGCGGAGCCCTACTTTTCTCTTTGGCTCCACACGTGCTAAGAGAGCTTTTAGGCTTCCTCAATCCTACTTAATCTTCAGCCACACAGTTTGCATCTCAATACCATGCTGTTAGGTAACTAGGTGTGCTCCAATCCGGGACGACCTCGAGGGCAGGGAGACTCCACCCATCAGGTATCTCCGGGGGAGAGGCGGAAATACCCGAGCTAGCTGAGCTAGCTCGGTCTGACCTTCTCGAACCCCCGCTGTTCATGGAGGGCCTCGTAAGACTCTAAGATTTAGAAGTCCCACTTTTACCTGCCCGAGACTGTCCACACGGATTTGAGCTTCCAGTCCCAACATAAATTGATGCCATAAAAAATTAAAGGATAATCAGATCACATTATTTTCACAACTATAGATGAGAGGTGAAATATGCACTTGACAAGAGAGAGATAATTAGAATATTAGAAAATCTAATTACAAGAAATATATCTGATAAGGATTTGACATGAAAAAATATATATATAATATATTGACAAAATATCTAGAGAGAAATCAAGAAGATCTAATACTATTTTTCAAATTCAAAGGACAGAAAACAACAGCTCTCAAAAAGAATAATGCAAGCAATTATTGTTTCTATAGTGTAAGATACATTTTCAAACCAAACTGAGTGTGCATGTTATTCCTTCCTTGAGCCAAATGTGATGAAAGTAAGCTTCACCTTTTTGCTCTCACCTCCTCCTTTTCCCCTCCATTGAAAAAGCTTTTTCTTGTCTCTTTTATGAGAGATAATTTGACCCATTCCATTTTTCCCTTCTCCTTCCGATATATTCCTCTCTCACTCCTTAATTTTATTTTTTTAGATATGATCCCTTCCTATTCATTTCGTCCTGTGCGTTGGTGTGGGTGTGTGTTTGTGGATGTGGGTGTCCAGCTACCCAGATACTGAGAAAAGTTTCAAGAGTTACAAATATTATCTTTCCATGTAGGAATGTCTCTAGTGTTGGGCAGACTCTTTCAATATTTATTTTGCCCTCTACTTCTAGAATATCAGGGCAGTTCTCCTTGAAAATTTCATGAAAGATAATGTCTAGACTCCTTTTTTGGTCATGGCTTTCAGATAGGCCCATAATTTTTAAATTGCCTCTTCTGAATCTATTTTCCAGGTCAGTTGTTTATCCAATGAATTATTTCACATAATCTTCCATTTTTTCATTCTTTTGGTTTTGTTTTGTAATTTCTTGGTTTCTCATAAAGTCATTAGCTTCCATGTGCTCCATTCTAATTTTTAAAGAACTATTTTGTTCAGCGAGCTTTTGAACTTCCTTTTTCCATTTGACTTATTCTGCTTTTTAAAGTTTTCTTTTCCTCATTGACTTTTTGGACCTCTTTTGACAATTAAACTAACCTATTTTTAAAGGTGTTATTTTCTTCAGCATTTTTTTTTGGGTTGCTGTTAGCAAGCTGTTGACTAGCTTTTCACTTTTCTTATATTGCTCTCATTTCTCTGCCCAATTTTTCTTCCACCTCTCTTATGTGATTTTCAAAATCCTTTTTGAGGTCTTCCATGGCCTGAGACCATTGCATATTTATTTAGGATGTTTAGGATGTGGAAGCCTTGACTTTTATGTCTTTCCCTCATGGTTAGTATTGTTCTTCCTCATCCAAAAAGATGGGAGAAAACACCTGTTCACCAAGAAAGTAGCCTTCTATAATTTTATTTTTCCCCCTTTTTTGGGCATTTTTCCAACCAGCTATGTGATTTTCAAGTCCTTTGTCAAGTGTAGGGTATATTCTGGGGACCTATAAGATCTCAGTTCCTCCAAGGTGGCACAGTGAAGGGAGAGGGGTTTACTCCTCAATGGCCTCCAGCTCTGAAATCTCAGCACTCCTCCTTACCCCTGGATCATGCTCAGGGCTGAGATTAAGATCAGCTGCTCAGTTCCTCCAGGGGTTTTAGACAGAGGGCAGGGCTTCCACTCAGGGCATAGTTTCAGATCATCTGCGCATTTCCTCTAGAGCATTTAAGCTGAGGGCTCCAATAACTGATGTTGGTTGCTGCTTGCCACAGCCACCAGCACCACAGCTGCCACCTGCTTCTGCTGTTGCTGTGTCCTTTTCATGGGGGACTGGGGTTAGGGGAGGACACTGCTCCTTCCCTGCCCAGTTAAAAAAGTCCTCTCACTGACCTTTGAAATATCTTTGGCACGTGTGGCTTGAGGATCTGAGAACCACCACTGCTGCTGGGGTTTCCATCCCCGATGCCTGTTCTGGTCCTGTTCCTCCTGGTACCATGTGGCCAAGAATAGGCTGCACTCTGCTCTGTTTAGAGTGTGACAGACCTTCTCTGTCAGCCTTCCAGGTCACCCTGGACTGGAAATCTCCTCTACTCCAATGTTCTATGGCTTCTGTTGCTCTAGAACTGGTTGAGAGTCATTCTTTAGAGGTAATTCATGGGCTCTGGGAGAAGAGCTAGAGTATGTGCCTCTTTATACTCCACTATCTTGACTCTGCCCCAGCCTCCTAAAATATTTAAAAATAAATAAATGTTAATAGATGTTATTGATGTATTACACCTATTTTCACCTAGATTTCTTTCTGTACTTTGACATCTTCCTTCTCCCAATTAGCAATATTTCATAATGAAGAATTTAAAGAAAGAATACCAATTGCAGAAAACAATAAATCAATAAAATTTCAAAAAATGTGACATTAAATAGAGTATTCAATTCCTATGAATGTTTTCACCCTATTTGATTAATTAATTTATTTTAGTCTTCAATATTCATTCCCACAAGATTTGAAATTCTAAATTTTCTCCCCACCTCTCCCCTCTCCCCAACCCCATGATGGCTTGCATTCTGATTGCCGCTCTCCAATTCTGTCCTCTCCTCAATCACCCAATGTAACCCTCCCCCTCACTTTCTTGTAGGGCAAGATATACTTCTATACCCCATTGTCTGTACATCTCATTTTCAAGTTACATGTAAAAAACAATTTTCAACATCAGCTTTTAAGACTTTGAGTTCCAAATTCTCTTCCTTCTTCCCTCCTGACACACGCTTATTGAGAAGGGAAGCAATTCAGTGTAGGTTATACATGTATTTGTGTTCTTGTATTTGAAAATCAAAATTTCTATTCAGTTGTAGTCTTTCTATCAAAAATGCTTGAAAATCCTGTACTTCATTGAATATCCATTTTCCCCTAAGGCATTGTACTCAGTTTTGTTGTGTAGGTGATTTCTAGTTTCAATCCTAGCTCTTTTGTCCTCTGGAATATCATATTCCACGTCATCCAGTTCCTGAATGTAGAAACTGCTAGATCTTCTGTTATCCTGATTTTGTTTCCACAATACTCAAATTGTTTCTTTCTAGTGTTTGAAATATTTTCTCCTTAATCTGGGAATTCTGGAATTTTGGTACAATATTCCAAAGGGTTTTGCTTTTGGGTTCTCTTTATAGAGGTGATTAGTGAAAATTTTCAATTTCTAATGTACTCTGGTTGTAGGATATCAGTGCAGTTTTCCTTAGTAGTTTTTTGAAAGATGATGTCTAGACTCTTTTTTTCTGATCATGACTTTCAGATAGTCTCATAATTTAAAAATTATCTCTCCTGGATATATTTTCCAGGTTAGTGGATTTCCCAAAAAGATATTTCACATAGTCTATTTTTTTATTCTTTTGGTTCTGTTTTATAATTTCTTGATTTCTTATAAAGTTATTAGCTTCTATTTGCTCCATTCTAAACTTTAATGAAATATTTTCTTCAGTGAACTTTTGGACCCCTTTTCTATTTGTCCAATTCTGGTTTTTAAGGCTTTCTTCTCCTCTCTGGCTTTTTTGACCTCTTTTGCAATTTGGGTTAGGCTATTTTTAAAGTGTTATTTTCTTCAGTATTTTGAGGGGTCTCCTTTATCAAGCTGTTGAATTATTTTTCATGGTTTTTTCCATCACTCTCATTTCTCTGCTCAATTTTCCTCTACTTCTCTTACTTGATTTTCAAAATCCATTTTGACCCCTTCCATGCCCTGTGACCAATTCATATTTTTCATGGAAACTTTTGATGTAGGAGCTTTCACTTTGCGTTCTTCTTCTGGTTGTATGCCTTCTTTGTCACCAAAGTAAGATTCTGTAGTCTGCGTTTATTTTTATGCTTTTTACTCCTTCTCCTAGACAAATACTTGACTGTCTCAGTCTTTATTAAGGTAGTATTCTGCTTCCAGTGTGTAGGGTGTCTTGTCTGAAACTTCAGGGGTTTTGTGCAGCTGTTTTCAGAGATACTTCTAGGGGCCTATATATTTTCAGTTCTTCCAAGGTGGTAGGATCAAAGGAGAGGTGTTTACTCTTTTCTGACAAGTATTCTGGTCTCTGAGTGACTCCAAGCTCTTTTTTCTGCCTTGTAACTGTGAAGAGTATTCTTTCTTCACTCTAGCTACAAGCTCTTTTACACCAGGGCTCCTGCTTGCCTCAGGACCACCACCCAGGACTGAGACCTAGATACAAGCATGGCAAAGCAAGAGAATCCTGTTTAGCACCAGCAAGGTGATGCTTGAAATTGCCCTCTGATCAGCCCCTCCATCCCCACACCGTCTGTGGGTCCAGAGCTCTAGATCCTATGACTGCTGCAGCTGCTTTCTCTGTCACCATCTGTATCACCATGGCACTGGGGATGGACCACACTCCTCTCTCACCCAGGTCTGACAGAGTTTTCTCATTGATCTTCTATTCTGAATTGCATTTGTGGGCCAAAAATTCTGGAAACTATCACAGATCCCATTGATTCAGTCCTCTAAAGCCTGCTCCAGTCTGTCTATGCCATTGCAGCCTGTGCAAGACTGTGCTCTGCTCCCAGCCCAGTGTAATAGACACTTTTTGTCAACCTTATGGGCTATCTCTGTCTGGAAGTGTGTTTTTTTCCATCATTTTGTGGGTTCTGAAGCTCTAGAATTTGTTTAGAGTCATACTTTACAAATATTTTGAGGGGTATCAAGGAAAGCTCATGAATTATCAGCTTTCACTTCACCATCTTGGCTCTGCAATACCTATGAACTTCTTAAAAGAAGTGAAAAGAAGTGTATTCTTGTATCTCCTAATAATGCGGCTGAGTATTTGTTATAACTTTATAGTATTAATTTAAAAATCTTTTATGATAGTTAGTTTTCCATTAATATAAATG
Source organism: Notamacropus eugenii (assembly GCF_028372415.1). Lineage (NCBI taxonomy): Eukaryota > Metazoa > Chordata > Mammalia > Diprotodontia > Macropodidae > Notamacropus > Notamacropus eugenii. Next base: position 448,725,815 of record NC_092876.1, on the reverse strand, counting down.
CAGTTATTCCATTTATTGTTTTTCCTTGTACTGTTCCTAAATGTTGTTTGAAGTGTTTCTCTGTCCTCATCTTACTCTTTAATTCTTATAATCCAGGAAAATTCCTTTATATTCATATAATATAACCTAATTTGTTTATTCTTTGCCCAATCTAGGGACAACACCATACATCTAGTTCTTTGTTATTACAAAAAGTGTTAATATGAATTTGTTACTATATTATTATGCAAGTCTTACACAACACGATTTTTATGGAAGTCATTTGCAAAACTACACATATATAGTCTATATTGAATTACTTGCCTTTCTGGTGGGGATCGGTGGGGAGGGACGAAGGAAGAGAAGTTGGAACTCAAAGTTTTAGGAACAAATGTTGAGAATTGTTTTGGTATACAACTGGGAAATAATAAATACAGGTAATGGAGTATAGAAATTTATCTTGTCCTACAGGACAAGAAAAAAGATGGGGATAAGGGAAGGGAGGGGTGTTACAAGGGAAGGTAGATTGGTGGAAGGTGTAATCAGAATGCTCAGCATTTTGGAGTGGGGAAAGGGAAGAGATGAGGAAAAAATTTGGAACTCAAAATTTTGCGAAAATGAACGTTGAAAACTTAAAATATATGAATTAAAACTATATTAGGATGCAGTTGCTACATCACTGAATAGAATTCATGGGAAAAAAATAACTGGAGCACTGCAAGTATGTTTGAGTTTATGTTAGAAATTAGAATAATGAAAGACTGGATACAATGGGATCATTTTAATTTACTGGTATTCTTAATAAGTATATTAAAATATTTTAAAAGATGACTAATAAACATTACTATAATAAAGTGAAGTGTTAACTTTGATTAGGGTCTTTCTCTGATTTTCTTGAGTATAGAAAAATCAGTGGAATAAATACTTCCAAGATGCAGTTGTTATGATAGATTCCACAGGAAGAAAAAAAACAACATGGGTTCGTATCATTAGAAATATTTGCATATGTCATTTAACTCACAAAGGAATAAGAGTTATGGGACTCACTCTTTGAGGCAATAACTAGAGAAGAACAAGAAAATGCACGATAATATCAATATAAATAAAAAGAGTCAGTCCAGGTCCATGGGAAGGGAATCCATTCAACTTTTCACTACAGAAATTCCAGTATGTATGTGTCAGCATTTATACACACTTATACATGTATGTGTGAACATGCTTAGACATACATAAATACATTGGTATTTGGGTATATACATATAAGAGTATATACACACATATGCATGTATGTATATATAGGGCGTAGGTATATACATGAGTCTTATGCATAAATTGCAGTGAAAGAGAAAGATAGATTGATAGATGCATAGATAGATATATAGATAGATATGCATATGTACGTATATGTACATACATACAAACACATACACATATTTGATCTCTACAGTTTCATCTACATATACTCTCTGTATGATTTGACTTAGTTAACACCAAAAATAAACTCTTGTTGGTTTTCCTTCAACAGTTTATTGTTGTTCATTTTTCTTTTTGGCTATGTTACATTGAGATGCAAATATAAATTCATTATCTTCATTGTCTGTAAATGTTTTCTTAATTTTAATCATGGTTTTATTGTTAATATGTCTTTTCCCCAATAATTTATTACTCAAGATGGGAGATTTTCTGAAGGTATGTTACCTTGTCATATGTATTGTAAGATGGAAAGTAGAGTATAAGTAAACAAAAAGTAAAATTTTTATCTTTTATTTCCTTCTTTTTTAATTACCTAACTTTGGACTTAAGCATCATTGTTGCAAGAGGAAGAATATATTTCCACTGTGCTCCTCAGGATCTCAGCCTTCTTCAGATTAGTCAGTGCCAAGAAGGGCCTTAGTTCCTTCTTTCTTTAATTTCTCTTTTAACTTTCATTCAGTTTTTTTTTATTTTAAGTTACAATTATCTTCCACCATCCCTCCTCTTTCCTACCCATTGACAAAGCAAGCATGTGATACTCAAACATGTGAAGTGATGCCAAACATATTTCCATATTAGCTATGTTGGAAAAAAAAAGTGAAAAAATATGCTTCAGTCTGTCCTCAGAATCTATCAGTTCTATTTTTGGAAGTGGACAGCATTTTTCATCATGTGTCATTTGAAATTGTTGTGGTCCATTGTACCAATCAGAGTAGCCATATCTTTCACAATTGATTACGAATCCAATATTGTTGTAACTGTGTGTAATGTTCTCCTGGTTCTGTTCATTTAACTTTGCCTCAGTTCAGTAAAGTATTCCAAGGCTTTTCTGAAACCATTTACTTCATAACATTTTCATAAGAGAATTTTATCATAGTCATATACCACAACTTGTTCAAAAATTCCCCAGTTGATGGGAACAAAAACTGTTATAAACATTTTTTGTATATATCAACTCCTTTCCTTTTTCTTTGATGTCTTTGGTATACATATCTCATAGCAATATTTGTGGTTCAAGATTGGATCAGTTTATAGTTGAACCAAGAGTGCATTAGCATACCTATTTTTCCACATCCTCTCTAGCATTTTATAATGCTTGGAAAAGCATAGGTTCTCCAATAACAATTCCCTTTGTCTATCATGAGATAGTAAATAAAATATATATCTGTTAATGGAATCTATCAGTAAACTGACAATGGCAACTGTTTTGTAATGGTTAAACTTCTGTGACAAACAGTGATAGATAGAATGTGTATTTTTTTTTCTTTTGGGGGAGATATTGTAGAAGTTTATAAAATAGTAAGTTGGAGTTTCTATGGTCGTATAGTCACATGCAATGCCTTCTCACCTTTATCCTTTCATCCAAAATAGTATCAACTAGTCTTTTATGTAACAAATGATCTAAATATACAAAGGCAGCTAAAATTACCCCAAAATTGTTAGCCAGTAATTTCTTGTATATGATATAGAAAATTTTCATGGTTTTTGATGGTCAATACTCATACCCAATGTATTATGTCTCTTTTCATTGAGAAAATATTCTTGATACATAGATAGAAGACTTTTTGAGTGATTTCAAAGTCTATGGAGTCTTTTTTTTCTTTTTTTCCTATTCTTTTCCTATGCCTATTCTTTTTTCATTCTTACCTGTGAACATTTTTATATCAAAGTCATTGTATACCATGATATATGTGACCTTGATTAGAAAAACCATGAACTTATTCAAATAATTTCTTTATTTTATATGCTCTATAACAAATATTGGTACATAATCCGGAATCATTTTATTTTTTGTTCTCATCACAAGTGTTGCATTATCAATTCAACAAATGTCCTATGAAATAATTGATTATTGTGTTTAGGGATAATGTGATACCAAAATTTTGTTTACCATCAGAAGATCATAGAAATGAAGCCAGGAATTTTAGATGTCATCCAGTCCAAAATACTCAATTCATAGATGAAGAATTTAAAACTCATAAGAGTTTAAGTCATGCCCACAATTGTAAACATATCAAGCATCAGACACGGAATTCAAACGCAAATTCTAAATTCTTTTAAGTGAACTCAACTTCTCCTAGAATAGAAGCACTTGTGCTGGTGTTCAGGAAGTATTTCAGGAGTTCTGTGTACTTGGATTATTTTTTAAAAACATATCTTTATGAATTTCCTTTCATGATGAATCTATGCCAGAAATTTTATTCTGAAAAATATTAACCTAATTCACAGAGAGAAATGATTAACTCTGAGTACAGGCTGAAGTACGTTTTTTGTTTGCTTTATTTTTACTTTGGTGTGTGTGTGTGTGTGTGTGTGTGTGTGTGTGTGTGTGTGTGTGTGTGTTTTAATATGGCTAATTTTGAAATGTTTTAAAAATACATTTATTCTGAGAAAAGGTATGAATGAGACTTGCCCAGATCTTCAAAGGAATTAAAACCCCTTTCTTAAGAAAGTTTCTGAAATATTTGTCTCTTTTATTTATAACTTCTTCATGTATTGTGGCTTTATTTTTAGAAAATATTATACATACATACATACATACATATATACATACATAGCTATATATACATACATACCTATATATACATACCTACATATACATAGATAGATAGATAGATAGATAGATAGATAGATAGATAGATAGATAGATAGATAGATATATGTGTGTGGAAGTGGTACATTTCCTGCAATAGTGCATTAATAGTACCACAATTTGGGGAAATTTATATATCATAACTTTATGGTATTTAGAGTAGCTTCACATATTGTTCATAAATGGTATAGAACTATTCTCATTCTTAACATTTCCTTTTTAGCATTTCTTTTTTTTTACACTATTTTTTTTTACACTTTTGCTTTGATAATTGAAATAATCAAAGACAGTTCAACATATATTTCCTGGATTACTGTAGAAGTGGCTACTATTCTAAGGATTAAACAAACTTCATTAATTAAACTTAATATCGGGCATCAAAAACAGTTTGTCACCTAAGCAATTCTCAAATTCTTTTTTTTGTTCAATAAAGCCTGGCACAGACTGCTAAAGAGCAGTCTGGTATAGACTGTAAGAACCCTGCATTATCAAGTGAAGCATCACAGTAGGATTTCTCTTGACACTTGGATAAACATAAGCAGCAAAAAGAAAAATAAAATCACACTCTCACAAAAGAAAAGTACAAACATGAGACTAAAAAGTACTATTCTTACGAACAATTATAAATCAAAAAACATGTATTAAGCAGCTACTATGTGTCTGGTACTGTACTAAATTCTGTGAATACAAAAAGAAGGAAAGGACAATCCTTTTCCTCATGGAACTTGTAATGTAACTTATCAGCAATGAGCAAGTAAGAAGGAGTTTGATGTCTTCTGTCTGATCTGAAGCTCAATAAAGATTTAGTAAGGACCAAAGATATGCCAATCCCTCTGGGAAGCACTGGATATTCAGAGAGCAAAGATGGAATGGTTATTAATCCTCTCTGTCAGTGTTCATGCTTTGAGAAGTGAACAGTTGGTCTAAAAAGATATTTGAGAATAAGATTTGGATTTTTGGCTTAAAAAAATGATGGGCTCTTAGCCAACACTTAATATATGTGTGTAGAGTCTTATAAATCAAATTAAAAGGATTTAAAACTGAAAAGGAAGCAGGAGGTGAAAATGACCTACATATACCTACCAAGCTAGATACCAAAGCAGAAAAGAAGAAAGAAAATAACAATTTCAATATCCAGAAAGTCATAGGAGACAAAGTGTTGTAAAGAGGCAGTGCCAAAAGTCTTGACTTCAGATACTAGACACAAAAAGCATAATATATGAACAAGAAGCAAAATGACAAGGTAAACAATACATCCAGATGCAAGGACATAATGTTGTCTTCATATGTAGCTCTGAGATTCAAGAGGGTGGAACACACAATTGGAACATGGCTAGCATTAAATACCTTTTTCAAAATGAAAAGGATAGTCAAAGAGGGGAGAGAATAGTAGTGTGAATGACGAGTCTTCCTGATTCCAAGGCCGATGATTTCTCCACTCCTCCAACTACCTACACGTAGATACCATAGGGTTTCAAAGAATATTTCCAAAGAACTAAAGTTTCATAGCATCAAAAGACACCACTCTCATTTCTCTTTCCAATTTTTCCTCCACCTCTCTGACTTGATTTTCAAAATCCTTTTTCAAAACTTTCATTTCCTGAGACCATTGCATATTTTTTTGGAGGCTTTGGATGTAGAGAACTTGACCTTGCTGTCTTCCTCTGATTGTATGCTTTGATCTTCCTCATCCAAAATGATTGAAGAAAAAACCTTTTCAACAACAAAATGACCTTCTACAGTCTAATTTTTTTTCCTTTTGGATCATTTTCCCAGCAAATTACTTGGCTTTTGAGTCCTTTGTTAAGTGGAGGATATACTACCCTAGGCTTCAGAGGTTTTGTGCAGGTGTTCTCTGAGATATCTGTAGGGACATGTAATTTCTTAGTTCCTCCAAAGTGGAATAGTCAAGGGAGAGTGTTTACTCCTCCCCTGGCCTGAGCTTTTGCCTGTGAGAAACCAATAGCACTCTTACTTTCTCTTGAACTATGAGTAGGATTCCCTTTCCACAGCCACCACCAGTTCCACCATGCCAGAACTCCTCTTCACCCCAGGACTACCACCCAGAACTTAGACCTAGATAAGCATCTCTATTTTCACAGGGTCTATAAGTTGAGAGCTCCAGAAGTGGACAATGTTGCAGTAGTGACTGCCACTGCCCTGGACCTGGGGTTGGGGTCAGACCACGCTCCCCTCTCACCAAGCTGAAAGAGCTTTCCCGCTCACCTTTGAAGCTGTCTTTGGCATTTGTGGGTTTCCAAAATCTGGAAACTACAGCAGTTGTCCTTGATTTGGTACCCTGAAGCCTGCTCCAGTCCTATCCATGGCACATGTCCCATGCTGGGCTATGTTCTGCTCCAAGCCAGATGCAACAGACCTTTCCTCTCTGCCTTGCAGGTTATCTTGAGGTGGAAATTTGTTTCATTCCATCATTTTATGACTTCTGCTGCTCTAGAATTTGTTTAGAGTCATTTTTACAGGTATTAAATGCTATGAGGTAGAAAGCTAGAACAGGTCTACTCTACCATCTTGGCTCTAACTCAGGAAAGATTTTAAAGTCAAATTAAAGAGTTAGAAGAAAAATTGATCAATTCTTTTAAAATTACAGTTGATGAAATGGGGAAAAAAACCGTGACTGAACAGAATGAATCTTAAAAATATACAAGTGGCCAAATGGATTAGGAGGTACAAAACCTAACTGAAGAAAATAATTTCTTAAAAATTAAAATTGGCCAAATGGAAAAGGATGTTAAATAAAAACTAACTGAAGAAACCAATTATTTAAAAATTAGAATTGGGCAAGTAGAAACTAATGACTATATGAGGCATCAATAATCAGGCAAACAAAATCTAAAGAACGAAAAAAATAGAAGAACATATAAAATACCTCATTGTAAAAGACAACTGACCTGGAAAATAGATGTAGGAGAGTAGTCTAAGAATTATTAGTCTACCAGAAAGTCATCATGAAAAAAGAACCTGTAGAGTATCTTCCAAATAATTATCAAGGAAAACTGTCCCAAGGTCCTAAAACCAAAGGATAAAGGAGTCATTGAATGAATATACCAATCATCTCCTGAAAGAGATCCTAAATTGAAAATGTCAAGGAATAGTGTAGCCAAATTTCAGAATTACCATGTCAAGGAGAAAATACTGGAAGAGTAAAAATGAAAGAATTCAAATATCATTGGAACCTCAGTGAGGACGACACAGCACCTTGAAACTTCTATATTAAAATATCAGAGGGCTTTGGAATTGATAATCTGTAAGGCAAAGGAGCTTGGATTAAAGGCAAGGATCAACTATCCAGTGAAAATGAGCATAATCTTTCAGGGAAGGAGATGGATATTTAATAAAATAAGGGACATTCTGACTTTGCTGATGAAAAGACCAGAGCTCAGTGGAAAATTGTATTTTCAAATACAAGATTCAAGAGAGGCATAAAAGGCTAAACAGCAGAAAAAAAAACCATATTATTCAATAAGGGCAAAATATTTGCATCCCTATGTGGGAGAACAATATTTGTAAACCCTGAGAACTGCACCTTTATTATAATATTTGAAAGCAATACACATAGAGAGTGTAGGTATAAAGTAACTGAAATGATGATAAGAAAAAACAACTAATTAAAGGGTGAAAGGGAATTGTAATGGGAGAAGAAGAAATGAGGAGGCAAAAAGAGTAAATCTCCTCACATGAAGAGGCACAAAAATTTATTATAGTAGAGGGAAATAAGAGAGGGAGATATGCATTATTAGTACTTTATTGTCATCAGATTTGGCTCAAGGAGGGAATAACATGGTCATTTTAATGTAGAAACCTAACTTATCCTACAGGCAATAGGAGGAGAAAGGGAAAGAAAAGGGAGGATGTAGCTAGAAGGAAGGGAAGAAGTAGTAAGAGAAAAGGGAGGGTATTTGATAGAAGAGAGGGAAGACTGCAGGAGGTGGTGGTCAAAAACAAAACTCTTTTGAGGAGGGGAAGAGAGAAGGGAAAATGAAAGCATAAATGAGGGGAGGGGGTATAGGATGGAGAGAAAGACACAGAGAGTAATAATAACTGTGAATATGAATGGGATGAACTCTCCCATAAAACAGAAATGAATATCAGAAGGATTAAAAACCATAATCCTACAATATGTTGTTTACATGAAATACATTTGAAACAGAGGGACACACCCACTGTAAAGGTTAAAGGCTGGTATAGCATACAGTATGCTTCAATTTAATTAAAAAAAAAAAAAAAGAAAGAAACAGCAGGGGTAAAAATCCAAATGTCAGACCTAGCAAAAGCAAAAATAAATCGACTCAAAAGGTATAAGGAAGGAAACTATATCCTACTAAAAGTCATCATAGACAATGAAGTAATATCATTACTAAACATACACACCAAGTGGTACAGCATCCAAATTCTTAGAGAAGCTAAGGAGTTATAAGAAGAAATAGACTGCAAACTCTACTAGTGGGGGACCTCAACCTCCACCTCTCTGAACTTGATAAATCTAACCTCAAAATAATCAAGAAGGAAGTTGAGGAGGTGAGCAAAATTCTGGAAAAGGTAGATATGATAGACCTCTGGATAAAGCTGAATGGAAATAGAAAGAAACATGCCTTTTTTCCAGTGGTATGTGACACATACACAAAATTTAACCATGTACTAGGGCATAAAAATATCATAATCCAGTGCAGAAAGGTATAAATATTAAATCCACCTTTTTCAAATCATGATGCAATAAAAATTATATGTAATAAAGGGCCATGGAAAGATAGACCACGAATTAATTGGAAACTAAACAATCTAATTGTGAAGAATTAGTGGATCAAACAACAAATCCTAGAGGAAGTTGTATATTTTTGAATGCATATATGAATAAAATAGAGAAAGAGATTAATGAATAAGGCATGAAATTGAAAAAGGTAGAAAAAGAATTTAAAGTTAATTAATTTAATTAAAATTAGAAATCCCCAATAAAATAACAAAGTAGAAATACTGAAAACCAAAGGACTAATAAAATTGAAGTTAAGAAAACTATTGAACTAATAAATAAAACTAAGAATAAAAACAATAAAATTGATTAACCTTTGGAAAATTTGATTAAAAAGAAAAGAAGAAAATCAAATTACCATCATCAAATATGAAAAAGGTGAATTCACCACCAATGAAGAGGAAATTAAAACAGTAACTAGGAACTGTTTTTCCCAATTATATGCCCATAAAACTTACATTCTTAGTAAATGGATCAATATTTACAGAAATAATAAATTGCCTAGATTAACAGAAGAGGAAGCAAAGTATGCAAATAATTCATTTTCAAAAAAATAAGTTGGACAAGCCATCAATGAACTTCCTAGGAAAACAATCTCTTGGTCCAGATTGAGTTACAAGCAAATTCTATCAAACAAAGAACAACTAATTCTAATACTATAAAGACTATATGAGAAAATTCATGAAGAAGGAACCCTACCGAATTCTTTTTATGATTCAAATATGGTGTTGATACCTAAAGCAGCAAGAGCCAAAATAAAGAAAATTATAGACAAATTCCCCTAAGGAATGTAGATGCAAAAACTTTAAATAAAATGTTAGCAAAAAAGATTATAGCAACTTATTAAAGAGTAATACACATTGATCAGGTCAGATTTATACCAGGAATGTTGGGCTGGTTGAATATCAGGAAAATTATCAATATAATTGATCATTTCAACAACAGAACTGACAGAAGCCATATGATTATCTTTATAGATGCAGAAAAAGGTTTTGACAAAATACCACTCGTATTGCAAATACTGGAGAGCATAGGAATAAATGCAGCATTTTTTAAACCAGTAAGTGGCATCTACCTAAAACTCTCAGCAAGCATTATATGTAATGAGGCTAAATTAGACACATATTTTATAAGATTGGGGGTGAAACCAGTATGTCCATGTCACCATTGTTACTCAGTATGTTAGTAGAAATATTAGCCTTAGCAATAACAGAAGAAAAAAAATGAAGAAATTAGAATAGACAAAGAAGAAACTAAGCTATCACATTTTGCAGATGATCTGATGATAAACTTAAAAAATTCTAGAGAACCAAATAAAAAATTACTTGAAATAATAAACAACTTTGACAAAGTTGTAGGGTATAAAATAAAACCCCACAAATCATCTGCATTCCTATATATTATTAACAAAGACCAACAGCAAGACATAGAAAGAAAAATTCCATTTAAGTTATCATAGACACTATGAAACATTTCAGAGTCTACCTGTCACTACCAGGGAGTGTATGAAAACAATTGCAAAACACTTTTTCTACAAATAAAGTGATTTCTAAATAATTGGACAAACATCAGCTGCTCACGGTTATGCTGAGCTGATATAATAAAAATGACAATTCTATTTATACTAATTTACTTATTCAGTGCCATACCAATCAACCTACCAAAAATTATTTTCTAGTACTAGAAACAATAATGTCATTAATTCATCTGGACTAACAAAACGTCCAAAATGTCTAAACAATTAATGAAAAGAAATGTGAGGGAAGGTGGCCTAGTCATACCAGATCTCAAATTATATTATAAAGCAGTAATCATCAAAACTACTTGGTATTGACTAAGAAATGGAGGGGTAGATCCATGGAATAGGTTAGGTACACAAGACAGAGTAGTCAATGATTATAACAATCTTGTGTTTGACAAACCCAAACATCCCAAGCTTCTGGGACAAGAACTCACTATTTGACAAAAACTGCTGGGAAAACTGGAAAATAGTATGGCAGACAATTTCTGACACCATATACCAAAATAAAGTCCAAATGAGATACATGATTTAGGTAAAAAGGTTGATACTATAAACACATTAGGGGAGCAAGGAATATTCTATCTGACATACTTATGGAGAATGGAGAAATATATGACCAGAGAAGAGACAGAGAACATTATGAAATGCAAAGTGAATAATAGTGATTACATTAAATTGAAAATGTTTTTGAACAAACAAAGCCAATGCAACCAAGATTAGGAGGGAAACAGAAACCTGGAAAAAATTTTTTTACAGCTAATATCTGTGATAAAGACTTCATTTCTAAAATATGTAGAGAACTGAGTCAAATTTACAAGAATATAAGTCATTCCCCTATTGATAAATGTTCAAAGGATACGAACAGCCAGTTTTTGGAGGAAGAAATTAAAACTATCTATAGTCATATTAAAAAATGCTCTAAGTCACTATTGATTAGAGAGATGCCAATCAAAACAACTCTGAGGTACCACATTATACCTAACATAGTGGCTAACATGACAAAACAGGAAAATGATAAATGATGGAGAGGTGGGAAAGTTGGAATACTAATTCATTGTTGGTGCAGCTGTGAGCTGATGCAGCCATTAAAGAGAGCAATTTGGAACTATCCTCAAACGTCTATAGAAATATCATACCCTTTGACACAACAATACTGTTTCTAGGACTATATCCCAGAGAGATTATCAAAAATGGGAAAAAGGCTTACATGAACAAAAATATTTATAGCAGCTCTTTTTGTGGTGTCCAAGAACTAGAAATTGAGAGCCTGCCCATCAGTTGGAGAATGGGTATATGAATGTAATGGAACAATATTTTGCTATAAAAAATGATAAACAGGCATAGCAGAAAAATCTGAAAAGTTTTATATGAACTTATCTGAGTGAAGTGAGCAGAACCAGGCAAACATTGTTCATAGAAATAGCTATCGTGCGTGATGATTCATTTTAATAGTTTTAGCCCTTCTTAGCAATGGAAGGACCTAAACAATGCCAAAGGACTCATGATAGAAAAACGTGATCAACATCCAGAGAAAGGACTATGGAGTTGGAATGAAGAGAGAAGACTATTTCTTTTTGTTTCATTTTGTTTTTTCTTTCTCATGGTTTCTCTACTCTGTTATAAATCTTCTATGCATAATGACTAATGTGAAAATGTTTTTTATAGGAATGTATGTGTAGAGCCCATATCAGGTTTCATGCCATCTTGGGGAGGGAGGAGGAAGGGAGGGAGAGAAATCTTAAAACTTGGGGAAGTGAATGTTGAAATCTAAAAATATATAAATTGTGGGGGCAAAAAGGTGATTAACCTATTACACTCAATCCCCTTTAGGGCAAATCTAACTTGTTCAGTTATGAGTACCATATTATAGCAAGGTATAAAACAGAGAGCGTAATGATGGCATTTGGATTTGTTAAGTTCATAGAGATCATCATATACAAGGATTGATCAGAGGAACTATAAATGTTCAACCTGGTAAATATCTTATAAGGAGCCTTCAAATATTTGAAGGTTGTTGTTGTTGTTTGTTGTTGTTGTTGTTGTTGTCAATTACAATGACTGTTTTGCTTGTTCTCAAAAGGAAGAATTAGGAAAAATTGCTGGAAATTGCAGTGAGGTAAATACAGAGTTAAGAAAAATTAAAAAAAAAAAAACTTGAGGGATTTCATGTAGACTGGACTGCCTCAAGAGATGGTAAGGTCACTATGATTGAAATTTTCAAGGAAAGACTAGATGTTGTTGTTGTTCTGTCATCTTCAGACTCTGTGACCCCATTTGTGGTTCTCTTAATAAAAACTACTAGAGTGCATTATCATTTCCTCCTCCAGTTCATTTTATAGATGAGGAACTGAGACAAATAGGTTTAAATGACTTGCCCAGGGTCATATGGCTAGTGAGTATCTGAGGCCATATTGGAATTCAGGAAGATAGTCTTCCAGATGTCAGGCTTGACACTGTGCCACCTACTCGCCCTTTATATGTTGCTTGCTATGTATGTCATTGAGTACATTTTCATTTATGTACCACCTAATCTATTTAGTCTCTGTAGTTCCTCCCAACTCTGAGACTCTATAAGCCTGTTTCTTCACACCCAAAACTGAGACTTTTCTCATTTACCTGCCTAACAGGGCTAATGTTAGTAAAGGTTCAATACAATTGTTTTTGCTGTTTGTTTGTTACTTGTTGTTATTTATTAGATCTCTGGTGACATTCATGTTTCTTTGCACTTTCTCAGGGCCATTTTGTATTTCACTACCTATGTCTATGAACAGTTAATTTGTGTTATTGACATCTAGCTAGGATTATAAATCCAAATAAAATTACATGGCCCTGATATATAATATCCCCAACACAGGGTTTTTTCAAACAAGAAATGAGCAACACTGACCCATTTTACATTCAGCAGATAGAATAGTTTCTGCTATATTTTTTTCCCTTCTCAAATGTTTCCTTAATAGTAGGTTATACCATCTGATGGGCAATTTGCCTTTGTAGCATTCTGTATGTCATATTGCTTCCCCTAACATTAAATAGCTGTGACTAGAAAAAGGCTAATAGAGGTTATACAACTCAATGGAGTGCCTGCCCCCTTTTTACTCTCTATTACACCCATGTCTTCACTCTCATGTGCTTGCAAACTCACTGGGGATATCTACTGCATGAAATACAGATATTTATTCTTCACTATACAGTTTATCTTTTCTAATATCAGATTCTCTTCTCTGTAACATTTAGCTTTTCATCAAAAATAAAAAAAAAAGAAGAGACACCCAATAATGCTCCATCTCAATTTGCTTATAAATATTAACTCTTAAATAGAACTGTAAATTGCTATTTGTGCCAAATCAATAACTAATTCCAATCTTTTCTTAAAGGCATGGATGACCTTTTCGTTTTCAGTAGTTTGAGATAGTCTGCAATCTATGTAATTCAACACTCATTTTGTTTAGTACCTGATGCATTTTTGTCACCTTCAGGAAATATAATAGCACTAATAATAGAAAATGACATTTTTAGAGCATGACCCGAAAGTCTTAGTGAATTTTTACCTTGTAAAGTTTGTTTATTAAAATCATTACAGTGTAAAACAATACTAAAATTTTTGGGAAACCATGTATTCCTCTTTAAAATTTGAAGTTTTAATTTATGTTTTTCTTACACTCTCTCACATGGTATACCTAGTATTTTGAGATGGGCACTTTATGTATTATTATTATTCATATTTTGTGAATGAAGGAACTGAGAGTAATGGAAGTTTAGTAACTGGAACATCATCATTCACCTTATTCCGGTTCAGTAGATCCTGGTGTCTAATTCTTAGTGACATTATTGACCAAAACATGACAATATTGTCTATGGTTTTGCTTTTGCTTTTGTTTTTTTGATAAAGATCTTGGAGTTGTTTGCCATTTCCATCTCTAGTGAATTAGGACAAAAAGACATTGGATGACTTGCCCAGGGTCACACAGCCATTGTCAGAGGTCAAATTTGAATTGAGGTCTTTTTGACTGGGCCCAGTGCTCTGTGTGCTGAGCCACGTAGCTGCTGTCATTCACCTAATAACCAATAAACAATTACAAATCTTAGTGCCTGAGACACGGTGATTGTTTAATAAATGCTTGTTGACTGATTGATGGATAAGTGCTGGATATTGCTAGGCCTCAGGAATACAGAGACAGAAAAGAATCCTTAACTTCCTAACTCAGAGTCCATCATTCTATTCACTAATGACAGTATATCAGAAGGAAATTAAATACCATTCCCCTCAAACAAACAGAAAAACAAAACCACTTTTCTAATATTACATGTGTGAAGAGTAGGTCATCCTATGACGTTACTTAGGTAGCCAATGTCTGCTAATGACTTCTTGATTGCCCAGGCTATCATAAGAATTTAATAAATTTTTACTAAATTTAAATGGAAGTATAAATAACAGCAGCAGAAACAAACACCTGACGTCTCCACCACCACATACATTTCTAGCACTGTCATGTTAGATCTTATATACATGACCTGGACATATTTTTGGGCCATTTCCCATAAACTTGTTTAAGTGATTTATAATATTAAAATTATGTGGGCTTTATCTGATAACCATAACTTGGCAGGAAGGGAGCAGGCCAATATAAACGTACTTAGATTAGATTTGTTGTTATTGTTGTTCTTCAGTAGCTTCAACTGTGTCCACTTCTTGACTCCATTGGAGTTTTCTTGACTAAGATACTGGAAAGGTTTTCCATTTCCTTTTCCAGGTCACTTTGAAGCAAACACATTTAAGTGACCGCCCAGCTACAGTCACACAGCTAGCAAGTGTCTGAGGCTAAATTTGAACTCAGAACTTCCTGATTCCAGGCCCAGTGCTCTAACCACTGAAAAACCTAGATGCCCTGGATTATATTATTTTATAAAAATTATGAATAAACAATATTGGTGAATGGAATGGGCATGAAAGAAAAATGCAATTTAAAGAAAGGAGGGAAACAACCAGTGGAAAATTTTAAGAATCCACCAGGAGTTTATATATTAGGCCTTATAAAATGGTCAGGGAATATACTAAGGTTTTCAGATTAAAAATCCATTGCCAGACAAACTCTTGTAGCTTGGCTTAAACAATTGGTTTCTGTGACCCTTTGGCTTACGCTAATGGTTTCATGATTTTCATTGAGTTCAACTCAGTTTTATGTAGCTGATATCAAGTCTTTAACACTCTAATTTCTTATTCCTGAACTACTCCTTTACATTCTTGATTAATGGAATTAATCCTTTTTCCTACCACTTTGCTTTCTTTAGACAGTTATGATGGTCTTTTATCAGGTCTGTGCCCTTTATGCCCCTACTACTTTATTTCCTGTCTTCCCTTAATAGATTCGTCCATCTGAAATTAGAAAAATACGGGAATTTTTTTTCTTTTTTGGAGATAGAGGTTGGTGTCAGTTAAGGTGAAAAAAAGTCTTTTCAGTTTTTTATGTAAACATTAACTTCCTTGAAACTCTTTCTTCTGAAAATTTGATAGAATTCATGAGCGATCATTTCAAAATCTATTGAACACACACTCACAATATGTGATTATTTATACCTCATTAATGTTAAGATACACTATATAAATTTCTGATTGATTCTTTAGAATGTCACTGTTTGCTTCCCTTCTTTCCTTAAAGTGTATTTCCCATTTTTTCCTCTTCTGTTCATCTATATGATTCATGATTTACATCAGATAATGAGATCAAGATGAGATTCATATATACTCTATATGTAGTAATGACTGCACAGAGGATGAGTAGATTCAGGAATTCTTTAGAATCTCACATTAAAAACAATCTGTGTGGACTTCTATTGCAATGTTTGCAATTTCCTCTTTTAAACAATCTCAACAATCATATTGTTTCCATTTCAAGGAAAAGCTCTGCCCTATGTATCACAATCAGACAGAGCCAGAAAAATTGTTTCATCCAACTTGAATTTGAAAATGATTAACTTAGACTTATCAACTCATATCCCCTTTGTGGAAAGTATTTTCTCATCCTATATTCTTAGGGAGTTTGGTAGAAATTTTTAACCATGGTATTAAAACTGAGCATGATTTATTAGCTAAAAATGCCAAAGTAACATTGATAGAACACTTTATTAGAAGTCTAGACTTGCAATTCATATTAGACATATGTTAGTTTGTATCCTACCCATAAGGAGTCCACACGTGGTGTAGAAAGTGACTCATTTACCCTCTTGTTGCCTCTGTTTACAAAACTACCAATGACTATTATAATGTTCATACTGCTTATCTTGTGAGGTTAAGGTGAGGAAAGGACTTCATAAATGGTAAAATGTATAATAGTTTGGTTAAAGAATCTATTTCATAAAGTCACTACAGCCGAAACATAAATCACTTTTTGCCTAACCTTCTGCTACAAATCTTCAACCCGGGCTTTCAGAGATCCTGTCTCCCACCTGACAGGAACTCATCTACGGTATAGACCTAGAGGACAGCTGCGAGTTTGAGCACCATAAAAATAGCCTGTCCCAGGTCCATGGACCACACTTGATTCTCTCCAATGAGGTTTGAGGATTCTAGTACCTGTCCAGTGAAGGCTTCTTACCATCATTTTTTGCAACTTCTTCCTTTTGTACTTTTTTTCTCTCAGGGGACAATAATCGAACTGATATTAACATTATTTCTGTAAAGGTATGCATGGCAATATACTGCACTGGAGCCTTGCAATCTTTGTGACTTCCTCAATGAAAGTTATGTTTACCAGTTATTCCACTCCAAAAAAGATGTGCTATATCTCCTTAATAGAATATAGGATGCTTGAGGAGAGAAATCATCTTGTTTTTATATTTATATTTCCTTTATCCATTTCAGTACCCTAAACATAGTGGGCACTTAATCAATACTTGTTGATTGACTTATTCAACTTTTACAATATCACTCATTTGATCTTTTCTCTCCACTATCATTTCCTTTGCCACCTTCAGTGACTCTATTTCACACGATCATAAATTGAGAGAGAGAAAGGAGTTTGGAAGTCATGAAGTTCAACCTCCCTACTTTGCAGACAGAGATCTATAGCCCAAAGAAGTAAAGTAATTTGCTCAAGGTCACATAAACAGTTAATAGAAGATCCAAGATTTTACTACAGGTCTTTCGATTCTAAAACCGGAGTAATTTCTTTTGTTCTATGTTTCCTCTTCCACATCCATGAATACCTTACAATATAGCCTCTGTTTAAATAACTCAACTAAAACTGCCTATTCACAAGTTACCAAAGGTCACTCAGTTGGTAAATTTAGTGTTTTTTTTTTTTGTTTTGTTTTGTCTCATGCATCTCAACCTTTTTCATCCGTCCAAAACTTTCTAATCTTTCTCCCTATATATTCTCTCTTTTCTTTTTTCTTCTTTTTTTCCTTCTGTCAGATAGATTCTTTTCAGTATCCTTTGCTGATTCATCAATAGTCTATCAGATAAGAACTACAGGTATCCAAGGCCAATTATTGCCCTTGTAAGATGGGTCCTCTTTTGTTTTCACTCTATAATCTTTCACTTAAGGAATTCTTATATTTTTATGAATTCTATAATTATTTCTTTGTAGCTCACTGAACTATTTCTATATCGATCACATATCTATAAGTGTATATATATATATATATATATATAATTTGCATATACATGTGTGCATGCACTCTATATACTATACACACATACAAATACATACATTATATAATATATATTACATATAATAGACTTGTGTATATTTCCCTAAGAGGATGTTGCCCATGACAGAAAGGTGAGGTTGTGGGTTCAGTTTCAGGTATGGTGAGTTTATGCAGCTGATGGGGTTTTCAAGATAGTTCATTCTACATACATATGTCCAGTTCTAATATCTCTCATGAACTCTTGTCCCTTATGTTTAGGTGCCTGTTTAAGTAAGAGCAACAATATCTTGAATTTACCTATTTACCTTTCATCCTTACCCCAAATAAACTGAAAACAGTCAATTATTTCTCAAGTTTTCAGGGAACTGCTCTCATTTGAAACAAACTGAAATAACCCTTCTTTCTGATAATAATATAAAGAAAATCTTCCCTAGAGCAATGACCAATATTTAGGGAAAAAAGATTACTTTTCCTTTTTGTTTTCCTACAGAAATAAGCTTCCTTTGAACTCTTGAGCTCTTTTTTTTTTGTTGTTTCTTTGTTTTTTTTATCCTGGGATCCTGCAGTGAACTCATTTTGCCTGGACTGGTTCCATTCGATTTCCCCAGCTTTTTCTCAGGTGAATGATGCCAACTTGACTTTTTACAAGATCCATAGCATTTTGAACTCCAACCAAAAATATGTTCGATAATCCAGGTGTTTTTTTTTTTAATATAAGATTAAAACTAAAACAGGATTGTTCGCAAAGTATACTAGGAAAAAATGCTAAGAACTCAAATGAGAATCAACGCCTTTTAATGCTATCAATCCCCTCCAAAATCTCTAGTAAATCCCATCAAACTAACATCGTATTTGTCTTCTTTTTCTTTCCTATGAACATAAGGCATATTGATATTTTCCTTTACAACTCTCAAATTAAGAATAATGAAAAATGTGCATGGTTTATGAATTTTCAATTTCTGATTTCTTATAGGATATTTGTCTTCCATTACTTAATGTGACACAATTTGTTTATGAATTTTCTGATCTTTGGGCATATATTCACAGATTTTTGTCTTATTACTAAAAGTGATTAAAAATATAATGACAATAATAAATCATGATCTCTTGTATACTATCAAATGGCTTTTGAATCTGTCCCTTTTGTGTTGTCTTGATTTTGTTTGGAAAGAAAACACCTGAGAAGACAAAGGAACTTAGATTATGAGGCCTGCTGCACATCAAATAGCATTTTCTTGAAATTGTGTACCTAAACTATTTGGAAATCAGACTTTATATGAAGAAATAGTAATGAAACTTAAAATCAAATTGGGAGGATTTGCTGGAATTGACTAAATATATATTGAACAAATCTGCAATGTAAGTGACAAAATTTTAAAGAATATAAGAGCTTGATTTTCACTTTAAGTCAATGACAGTAATATTCCAAAAGAGTTAATTAAATTTTCTGTTTTATGATTAATGAAAAAGGGAGACCCTAAGAAATTCATTAAAAACTAATACATATACTAACTTTCTTCACCATTATGGAGACTTTATTAGATTTATTTGTGTCTATATCTAGGAGAAACTTTGTGAGAAAGGAGCAAGCAATCTCCAGTGTCAAAGATAAAATATAATTTTTTTTTTATTTTTATCTTCACACTTTTCTCCTTCCAATGAATGGAAAATCACTTTCAGATTAGAAATGTAGAAAAAAGAAGCATTCTTTTCCTTCACTTTATTTAAACTTAACAATTATTGAGCACTTAGTATGGTCAAAACACTAAAATAATCTTTAAACTCCATTGCTCTTGAAATCATCCTATTCTTACTTATCTATTTGCTTTAATTGTCCTAGCAGTATGCAAGTTCCTTGAAGGCAGAGACTATTTTGATTTGCGTGCCTGCGTGCGTGTGTGTGTTTGTGTGTGTGTGTGTGTGTGTGTGTGTGTATGTGGACTTCAGTCAGCACTGTTTCTTGAATAAAGAAGGCATTTAATATATATTAGTAGAATTTGTTGCTGAATTCTTTTAGGTACTGGGGGAAACTTTGCTTTCAAGAAACTTATAAACTTGGAGGAAAAAAATGTATACCATAAAACTACATAATGCCACAGCACTACCTCCATTATCCATTCAATTATTCATTTGTTTCCTTATTCGTTTTATTAATCTATTTGTTATTTTATTTATTTATTTATTACTTAATTTTTTCTTCTTTCTCTTCCTTCTTTCCTCTTCCTTCTTTCTTTCCTTCCTTACTTTCTCCCCTCTTCCTTTCTCCTCTCTCTCTCTCTCTCTCTCTCTCTCTCTTACTCTCTCTCTTCCTCTCTTTCTCTCCTTCCTTCCTTCTTTCTTTTTATTTTTCTCTCTTGAGCCTTGAGTGTAAGAAGTTGTAGGGAAGTGAAATATGGTTTAGGTGATTATGCTGAACGAATGAATTGTCTTAGATATCTCTCCCTAATATGGTTCTCTATAACGCTGTTCACCCTTATAATCCATTGTTTTTATCACCTTACTGCTCTAGCATGCCAATATTTAAAACTGGTACCTAAAGAGGCCATGCTCTTGAAACTGAGGCACAGAACTTTACATCCAAGTACATCTGTATCTGCCATTATGATGCTTTAGTTTACTGTCAAACTTTGGCAAGAAATGTCTCAGAAAGTAAAACATTAGATGCATCTTTCAAAAAACAGATGTAATTCAAATTACTAGCATAGTACCTAAATTACTAGGTACTATTTTAAATAATGTTTTGAAATGTAAATTTCATTTTTATTATTAATATTTTTATGCTCTAAGTAATAGAAACACACACACACACACACACACACACACACACACACACACACACACACACACACACACATATATATATATATATATATATATATATATATAACTAGTGGGTTTTTTTTTCAGTTTTAGATACTGACAAGGAGAGTTGACTTTTGCTCAAGATTTTTAATTCTTTAAGCAGACCTAAATGTCTGATGGCACCTTAACTCTTTTTCATAGGGGATAAATAATGGTGTCTCTCTGATGAAGAGCTACTATTAGATTTTCTTTCTTATGGTAGATACATAATTCATGAGCAAGTGAGTTATAAAGGCCTCACAAGTAAAAGGATATCATCACCCTCATGGCTAAAGTATTTTGTGTTATAGTGATTCATCCCAATTTATTTTACATTCAATTTTAAAAGTAATTCTTTATTTTTAAATATGCCATTGGAAAAGTGTCAGGAAAGAGTAGATGGGAGTTACTATAGTGAAAATTCAGAGCTTTTTTTTTTTAATATGTCAGATGTATGAATATTATTCTTATTATTTTCACTGAAGAATTTTAACGAGCATTTTCAAAAAATATTTCTAATAATTTGAAGGTACATGTTAATAAAAGAGAAAATATATAGACACTCCCCTGGATTACCATAGACTCAAGATGTTAAAGCTAAATATGAGAATGAATCAAGGTGACATCCTGAAGAGTAACGTACAAGTATGGAAGACTGTAAAAATCTATCTGCTTGATCCATTCTCATATTTAGTTTATCTTCCCTAGCTTTCTGGTAATTAAGGAGGATATTTAATCATTTCCTCATTAAAAAAATCTCAGTATAGCTCTCAATTTATTAAGTAACTCCAGAACCTTCTGCATTTCATCAGATATTATTTATTGTATTAGTGAACGTGGGGGGAAAAAAACCTTCACTAATAATAGTTTCTCTCTTTTTCTCTCTCTCTTCCCAAGTGTACATGTGAATATGCACAGAGATATACGTACATGCATTATAAAAATAGATCCTTTAATCTCTCTTGAGGCTAATTTTTAATTTACTATATAATTTATTTGCAATGGAATCAACGAAACAGAGATAATTTTGGCTACAGAAAAAAATTGCAACCACAACTATCTCAACTCTTCATCGTAATGGACGATGACTTATTTTCACTTATGACAACATTGCCCCACACTATTTGATTTATTCAAGATAGCAAATGAAGTATCTTTATAAGAATTCTTTTTATCCACTTCACCACATGAAGATTCAGTCATGACAAAGCATCTCCTCATCACCCTTACATCTGTCTTAAGTTTTCTCTAGTCACAAAGGAAAAGAGTATCTCCAACTTGGGATATGAGTGGGTGTGTACACATGCATAAACACTCATGCATATATGTATGAGAGAGCCAGAAAGGCAGAGAGACAGAGACAGGGAGACAAGGGATTCAGAGAGTTTTAGACAGACAGAGATAGAGAGATAAAGAGAAAAAGAGAGAGGGGGGGGAGAGAGAGAAAGAGAGAGAGAGAGAGAGAGAGGGAGAGGGAGTGCACTCACAACTGGGAAGATCTGATTTCAAATACCATCTTTGACACATTGATACATATTTGTTATGTGAATCTTTATAAATCATATAATGTCCTACTTCAATATTTGAATGTTCTCATTGATATATAAAGTACTTCAAAGAAGATTGCAACCCATCTATGTATTTCCATAAAACTCTTCACAGGAATATATCCTATTGGTTAAAGACCATCCATTTCTTTCTTCCTTTTTTTCTTTTCTTTTTTACTCTTTTTATAGTTTCAACTAAACTGGAACTGCTCTCTAACTTGTGGGTTGTGAGAGTCAAACAAAGCAGGCCAGATGTAGGAGAGTCAGTTTAACTTCAAAGTAAGGAAAATACTTGCAAGTGGAAGTTCTCCTGAGAGGGAGGGCTTATGGCTTAAGACAGGGGTAGAGTTTTTATACATGAAAGTCACAAAAAAGAAGGGACCCAACACAGTCTTTCTTAGGTCTTGAGTAAACAATTCCCATGGTTGGCATTTCTGGGAATAATGCAGGAGGTCTTGGGTCCTGTGGGAACAGTTTCTAAGTTATTAGAATCATTGAGTCTTGTGATTGTCTCAAAGTCATTAGAGTCATTGAGCCATGTGATTGTTCAGTGGGAAACAGAAACAGAGTAGTATGGTTGCAACAGGAATGAAGCACCTGATTTGGTTCACTTAGCATGTCAGGATATTTGATCAATCACTTTCTGCTGTAGCATGTCAGGGACAGTACCCATCCCCCTGGGATCCCGTGGGAAACAGAGATGAAAGCAATACAAAATTATGATTTTTACAAGAGGGTGAGATCATCAGAGGGTGAACACAAAAGACTGCTGTTATGGCAAGCACAGGACACAGCTGGCTTTCTGCTCCTTAGCTCTGGAAAACAGGGTGCCTCCTAACACCCGACAATTCTCCCTTTGGGACAGAGGGAAGGGGTCTGAAAGAACCCCTACCCTTATGGCCAATAAGGAGAGGCAGTTATAAGCAAAGATGCCATGAGAGGCCAGTTGTGCCAAGATAAATTGTTGCTGGGAGTCAGTTCTTTGAGAGGACCCATTGGGAAAGTATGTCCCAAGTATCATTGCTCAGCATTATTTGCTCATAAGCAGAAAAGAAAGGAGGGATCCAAGAATGCAAAGAGAAAGAATGCCAACACAGACTTGAATTAGGATGTTGGCTGTTGGGCACATAACAAGAAGGGAGAGGAAAAAAGAATAACTAGGACAATGTACTCTGTCCTCATCTGGAATATTGGGGCAGCTGTCTTATCTGGATATTGGCTGCTTCTGGGTTCATACTATACCAATCTTGAGGTGTCTCTGGAGGGTTCTGCTGTACTTCAGAAACAGGGGCTTTCCTCAGATGATCCAGGAGTCCACACCCACAATTTTGGCAGCTGTGGGAGTAGTCAGCAAGACCTGATGGGGCCCTTAGAAAAAACTCCTTGCATCAATCTTTGGATCTGAGTTCCTGGTCAGCATAATATGGATTCTCAGTTGAGTCTCTAAATAACACATAGGGATGGTGTAGAGTCCCAGACACACATAGGTAGGTTCAAACAATGCAATGAAATTTTCTCACAAATCCCACAATTGCTTAATTACAGTCAGGTACAGATCAAATTGCTTAGAAATGTTACAATGGAGTAGTTCTGAAAAGGGAGAATCACATGTCAGTATTGTAACCAAGAAAACGTAAAAACAAGCAACATCTTGAAACAAAAGACCAAAGCAATACAATAGCTATCACCAATAAAAACTAATATCAAGTGTCCTTTTATTCTAGTGACCTATTTTCAGTGTTCATTGTATCAGCATATTTTGAGTTCCAGATATCTAATGTAATTATCTAGTCCTAGAAATCTCTCTTTGAAAAATGGGCTTTATTCTCAGCTCTAAAAGAGACTCTTCTTCTCTGCTTCCAAATCTAGAGGTTCCTAAATAATTCTGCTAGCAATATCATTTAAATTTGGTTTTCCAGTTTTGAAACTTCAAAGAATTTTAGTTTACATATATTTTGCTGTTTCTTTTGCTGTTCCTAGCTTTACCTAAATACTATACCTGAAATAAGAATTTCTTTAAAAAAAAATTATGAGCTATGTTTTCTGTTTATTAGCCAGTACCACATAGTTTTGATAACTACTGCCTTTGATAACTACTGCTAAACCCCCTTCCTTTACATTTTTTCACTAGTTCTTTTGCTACTCTTGATTTTTTGTTCTTCATTTTTATTATATTGGCCCTGCCTACTCATGAATATTTCAGATTTCTCCAACTATTTAAATCTTATACAGTTCCTAAGTTTGTCTTGGTAAATGTATTTAGAAGTGGTTTATTCCACCTAGGTTTAGTTTCTTTTATTTTTGAGGGTCTTAAGTCAGCATTTATTATTTAACTTCAAGAACAGGTTATGAAAGGCGTTGAGCGGCACATGTAAAACAGAGAGTTCAAGGTGGCGTCCTAGGAGAAAGGAAAGAAAAGAAGAGACAGGCAGACAAGAACCTCTCGTCTGTGTCTGCTCTAGATGGGATCAATACTGATTTCTGAGTCTTAGTCCAGGGCACACAATGAAGCACACGAAAAGATGAGGTTCAAGGGGGGTACAAGCTAAGGAAAAGATGAAGGGGTGGCCAAAGATACACATCTAACTAAAGGTGGGGCTGGTATTCTCCTCAGATCAGCAGCACTGCCCTTTTAGGAATTGAAATATAGTGATAAAGTTCCATCCCACTTACTTCAGCTCCTATAAAAAATTCTTGTAAAGTCTTCATGTTAAAAAATTCTTTCATTGTCTCTCTAACTTTTTGTACTTTGTTTCTAGTTTCTTTGAATATGCATCCAACTTTTAGGCTGCCTGCACAAGAGCTGCTACTTGCTCCTCATATAAAGTGAACTGATTCAGATAAGGTTGAAATGTTGCATATTTCTGGTTTAAATCCTTTATATTTCGACTTATGTTTACTCTCATATGTTGCATTCCTAGATAATTCAAGCTAGTCAGTTTGGTTATATTGTCCAGAAGTTTCTAGTTTTCATCGGTGACTGTCAGTTCACTTGTCAGGTACATAGCCATTTTGGAGAATATTTTCTGACACAGTCCCATGATGTACACTTCTGCAGGCTCCATGGCCTTCTTGGCTCTCTTCTCCAAAGTTTCATCAAGATTGGGGACAGGAGGAAGAAGAGTGAATGGAGGGAAGAATGGGGTGAAAAGGAGAGGAGAGGGAATGGGAGGGAGGAGAAGAGAGCAGGGGAAGTAAGAGGAGAAGGAAGGGGAAAAAAGGGAAGGGGAAAAAGTCTGAGAAGGAAATCTAGAGTTATTTGAAATAGTACATCTCTTACTATTGCTTCTTGCAGTGTTTAGCTTGGGATTTATAGGAAGGCTGATAATTTTATTACCTCATTCCCTACTTTGATGCTTTCTATTTCTTTTTCTTGTTTTATTGCTATTGCTATGATTTCCAATACAATATTGAACAATATAAGGGACAGAATCCATGCTTGTTTCTTTAAAAATATATATGTGTGTGTGTGCATATATTCATACATATATATATATATATATACATATACATATATATGTATATATATATAATGTACTTGCTTTTCAGTTATCCACATTCACTTCCACAAGAATTAGAATTCCAAATTTTCTCCCCACCACTCACCCCAGGATCAGATGAACCCCATCAACCCCTTACTCCCACCTTTCAACCCATTTCTTCTACCACCCTCCCTTCTATTTTCCCATAGGGCAAAATAAATTTTTATACCCCATTTCCTATACAATCTTATGTCCCATTTAAATGCAAAAACTATTTTTGACATTCATTTTTAAAGCTTTGGATTCCATATTTTCTCGCTCCTCACCCGTCCTCATTGAGAAAACAAGCAGTTCAATATAGGTCATGCATGTACAGCCACACAAAACACTTCCATAATAGCTATGTGGTAAAAGATTAACCACATTTCCCCCTATTCTGACCGGCCCTCCATTTATCCCATTCTCTCCCTTGACCTGTCCTCCCACAATAGTGTTTGCTTCTGATTACTCCTTTTCCCAATTTGCTGTCGCTTCTATTATCTTCCTTCTCCTATCCCTTTCCCCCTTGCCTTCTTGCAGGATAAAAGTGATTTCCATATCCAATTGAGCATGTGTTATTCTCTGCTTAAGGCAAATTCCATGAGAGTAAAGCTCACTTATTCCTTTTCATCTACCTCCTATTTCCCTCCATTTTAAAAGCTCTTTCTTGAGTCTTTTATGTGAGATAATTTGCCATATTCTACCTCTCCCTTTCTTTTACTCCTAGTACATTCCACACAGCAGTAAATATTAAATTTTATTTTTGTAGGTATTCTACCTTCATATTCAGCTCATGCTCTTCCCCTCTGTCCCTCTGTCTCTCTCTCTCTCTCTGTCTGTGTGTATGTAAATATATATACACACATACACATTATATATACACAAATGCACACATATGTACATATATATACTCACAAATACACCTGTCTATATATATATATGTATATATACACACACACATACACACACAAATATATATAGCCATATACACATAGACACACACCTACCCACACATATACATATACATACATATATATTCCGTCTACCTATTCTAATACTGAAAAAAGATCTCATGAGTTACAAATAGCATCTTTCCATGTAGGAATGTAAATAGTTCAGTTTTAATGTGGTTCTCATGCTTTTTCTTTCCCATTTACCTTTTCATGTTTCTTGATTCTTCTATTAGAAAGGCAAATTTTCTATTCAACTCAGATTTTTCAGACAATAATGGTTGGAAGTCCTCTACTTCACTGACATTCCATTTTTTCCCCAAAGTATTATACTCAGTTTTACTGGGTAGATGATTCTTGGTTTTAATCCTAGCTCCTTTGGCCTCTGGAATATAATATTCCAAGCCCTTCCATCCATTAATATAGAAGGTGCTAGATCTTGTGTTATTGGGAATTCTGCAACTTAGCTACAATCGTCCTAGGAGTTTTACTTTTGGGATTTTTTTCAAGAAGTGATTGGTGAATTCTTTCTTTTTCTATTTTACCTTCTGGTTCTAGACTGTCAGGGCAATTCTCCTTCATAATTTCTTTCAAGATGAAGTTCAGGCTCTTTTTTGGATCATGGTTTTAAGCTAGACAAGTGATTATTTTGAATTATCTCTCCTGGATCTGTTTTCCAGGTTAGCTGCTTATTCAATGAACTATTTGACATTGTCTTCTATTTTTTCATTGTTTTAGTTTTGTTTTGTAGTTTCTTGATTTCTGATAAAGTCATTAGCTTCGATCTGCTCCATTCTAATTTTTAAAGAATTATTTTCTTCAGGGAGTAAATATTGGACCTCCTTTTCCATTTATCCAGTTTTACTTTTTAGAACATACTCCCCCTCATTGACTTTTTGGACCACTTTTGTCATTTCGGTTAATCTATTTTTAAAGGTTTTATTTTCTTCAGCAATTTTTGGGTCTCCTTTATCAAGCCATTGACTCTTTTTCATGATTTTCCTGCACCACTTTCATTTCTCTTCCCTATTTTTCCTAAACCTCTCTTACTTGATTTTCAAAAATCCTTTTTGTGCTCTTTCATGGCCTGAGACCAATATCTGCTTTTATTTTTTTTTTTGGGGGGGGGGATTTTTGGATTTAGGAGTCTTGATCTTGCTGTCTTCCGCTAGTTGTATGTTTTGATTTTCCTCACCCGAAATAGTGGAAGAATATACCTTTTCCCCAAGAAAGTAACCTTTTATGGTCTTATTTTTCCCTCTATTGGGCATTGTCCCAGCCAGTAACCTGACTTTTGCGTCCATTTTCAAGTGGAGGTTTTAACTACCCCAGGTTTCAGACATTTTGTGCGACTGTTCTCTGAGATATCTCTAGGGACCCATAAGTTTTCAGTTTTTTCAAACTGACATAATTAAAAGAGAATTCTGGCCTGCACTCTCTTCTATGAGCAACCATAAGCACTCCCTCTCCACAGTAGCTACTAGCTCCACCATGCTAGCACTCCTCCTCACCCCAGGACCACCACTCAGGACTGAGATCTAGATCAGCAGCTCGATTCCTCCATTGTCTATAGGCTGAGGTGAATTAAGTTCCTCACTGATCTTTGAAGATGTCTTTGAAATTTGCGAGTTGAGAAAACTAGAAACCACAGCAGCTACCAGTGATTTAGTGCCCTGGAGGTTGCTACAGTACCATCTGTGCCAGTGTTGCCCATTCTGGGCTCTGCTGCATGACTTAGCTTTCCAGGCTGTCTTGGACTGGAAATCTCTTTTTCCCTGTCATTTTTTTTGGTTTCTGATGCTCTAGAAATTTTTTAAAACCATTTTTAACAGGTATTTTAAGAGCTTCAGAGGGAGAGCTTGAGAAGATCTGTGATTCTACTCCACCATTTTGGCTCTGCCCCCGGCATCCTTGTTTCACACCTGATCTTGCTAGGAAAGCTTCTTGCTTGGAAATAGCACAATGGGGAAATAAAGTCGGGAGGATCCTATGTAGGTCATGCCTAAGTCATCCCCAAAACTTTTCCCATGCCCAGATATTCACCTTTAGCAGTTCCCAGACTGCAGCACATGACAGTTTCTCCTTTTGGTTTTGATAATTCCAATAACTACCCCTGCAATCAAAGCTCAAAACAATAGTAAATTAAAGTTGCAGGAGTATTTTTACCTTAAATAGTAAAATTTCACTACTCAAAACCGTGGGCTTAAATGTCTTTCCTGATGTTTCCCTAACAGTTTTATCAGTCCTTTACTTACAAATTAAAACTTCCATATACTGGGGCTTCAGATATACAGCAAATACCTGAAAATTTACTCTTAATTTATATGTTGAAATGACATCTTTAAAATACTTTATACACTTACATAATAACTGAAAATTTTCAAATGAAAATTCACTATTATAGTAAACTTATTAGTAGCAGTAGAATCTGTTTATAATAACATATACCTGATTAAATATCTAACCATTTTCAAACATTTATTTTTATCACGTACTTTTAAAAATCCAATTCATTTAATGAAAATAAGTGCTAGGGAAGGTGGCCTAGCCATACCAGATCTTAAACTGTGTTATAAAGTAGTAATCATCAAAACTACTTGGTACTGGATAAGAAATAGAGTGGAAGATCAGTGGAATAGGTTAAGTACACAAGACACAGTAATCAATGCCTATGGTAATCTACTATTTGATAAACCCAAAGACTCCGTCTTCTGGGATACAAAGTCATTATTTGCCAAAAACTGCTTGGGAAAACTGGAAAATAGCATGACAATAACTGGGCATAGATCAATATCTTGCATTGTATACCAAAATAAAGTAAAAATGGGTTAATAATTTAGATACAAAGGATGATATTATAAGCAATATAAGAGAGTAAGGAATAGTTTACTTGTCAGATTTATGCAGAATGAATGCATTTATGGCCAAACAAGAGATAGAGAACATTATGAAATGGAAAATGGATAATTTTGACTATATTAATAGAAAAGTTTTTGTACAAACAAGGCCAATGGAACCAAGATTAGGAAGGAAGCAGAAATCTAGGAACAAACTTTTATAATCAGTGTCTCTGATCAAGGTCTCATTTCTAAAATATATAGAGAACTCAGTCAAATTTATAAGAACACAAGTCATTTCCCAATTGGGAAATGGTCAAAGGATATGAACAAGCAGTTTTCAGAGGTAAAAATTAATGATATCTATATTTACATGAAAAAAGTGCTCTAAATCATTGTTGATTAGAAAGATGTAAATCAAAACAACTCTTAGGTACTACATCACACCTGTCAGATTGCCTAACATAACAAAATAGGAAAATTATAAACGCTAGATAAGATGTGGGAAAATTGGAACACTAATGCATTGTTGATGGAGTTGTGAACAGATCCAACATTTTGTAGAGAAAGTTGGAACTATGCCCAAAGAGCTATGAAAATTGGGATACCCTTTGACTCAGCAATACCACTTCTAGGGCTGTATCCCAAAGAGATCACACAAATGGGCAAAGGACTCACATGGACAAAAATATTTATATCAATTCTTTCCATGTTGGCCAAGAACTAGAAATCAAGGGGATGTCCATCAATTGGGGAATGGCTGAACAAGCTGTGGTACATGAATATAATGGAATAATATTGTGCTATAAGAAATGATGAGCAGGTAGACTTCAGAAAAACCTGAAAGACTTATATAAACTGATGCTGAGTGAGAGGAGCAGAACCTGTAAAATATTGTACACAGTTAAAGACACATTGTGTGATGATTAACTTTGATTGACTTGGCTCTTCTCAGGAATGCAAGTTTCTAAGACAACTTCAAAAGACTCATGATGGAAAATGCTGTCCACATCCAGAGAAAGAATTATGGAGACTGAATGAAGATTGAAGCATACTATTTCCTTTCTCTTTTGTTTTGTTTCTTCTTTCTCATAACCTATTTCTTTGGTTCTGATTCCTCTTTTTTTTTTTATTTGTTTTTTTTTTTATTTTGTAATGTTTAACATTCACTGCCATACAATTGTGATTTTATCCCCCCCACCTACCCCCCACTCCCCCCCTCCCTCCCCACGACTGCATACAAGTTCTGATTCCTCTTTGCAGCATGACTAATGTGAAAATATGTTTAATGTGAATGTATATATATATGTATATATATATATGTATATATATATATGTATATATATATGTATATATATATATATATATATACAGAGAGAGAGAGAGAGAGAGAGAGAGAGAGAGAGATCCTGTATCAGATTACATGTTGTCTTGGGGAGTGGAGTAAAGGGGGAGGGAAAAAACTTGGAACTCAAAAGCTTGTGGAACTGATTGTTGTAAACAAACAAGAAAATGGTCAATTCACAATCTACTAGCATTTGAATTAAAAATTTGCTTTGTCTATTAACATTTCTGTTACAATGGTCTCTTGTGTTTCATAATATAAGAAAATTTAAAAATATAATAATAACATAAAAAACATCATATATTTAAAACATTAAACAAAATTTCAGATGACATCCATTGCATTTCCAAATTATCCCATATAAACATCATTAATCTTATTATCTTTGACATCTTAAAACCACTTTAGAGTTATCAGGTATGAAACAATTACATTCAATTAAAGAAATAATGGAAGGCTTAGCATATGCCAGTCACTGTATTAAGCACTTTACAAATATCATATTGCTCTGATGCTCACAACTCTGAGAGATGGGTACCACTATTATTTTTCTTTTTACAGATCAGAAAACTTGGGTAAATGGAGAAAACATAACTTGCCTAACATTACAAACCTAATAAATTCCTGCAACCAGAGCAGGGAGCACTCTCACCAAGAGCAGAGGCTGGCTGACCCCACCTCACCCCACCTTCTACTGTCTTGCGAGGTGCTTCCAGTGGCACCAGAACCTCTCCTGAGCAATAGTTGATCAGGGTCTGCTGAAGGCTGGGCCTACATGGGAGACACTAACTTGGCTTTGGGGTGTGTGGCAGAATCCTAGGGCTTGAAGTGGCAGAGCAGATACTGGCTATGGGGGTTGAACCTCCTGAAAGCTATAGATGTGGGGGCTAGGTGCTACTGAAGCTTGGGCCACATGCAGCTGCTGGAGCAGGGTGAGCAGGATGTACTGCATCTTGGTGATGCCTCCAGGCTTTTTTAGAAGGGTGGGTTGCAGGATGCACAGGAACATAAAGACATTGGGACCACTGCCAGTGAAGGGTGAAATGAAGTTGCTACTCCCCTCCCCTTCCACCGGGTGGGCTCTAGGGATTGCACAGCTGGGGGAGCAGAACATAATTCAAGTTTCCCCACATTTTTCCAGCATTTTTTTCAGCATCTGTATTTGGAAATCTAATCTGGAATGAAAGGGATTAACAGGGAGAGGGATAGGGCCTTTGATTTGGGGGAGTTACAGGGGATCAAGACTTGTTAGCAGTCCCCACAACTGAGATATTCATGACCCCAGGGAAGGGGAGTTGGGAAGGCAGAGAGGTTAAAAATTGAGAGTATGGCACCAGTGTTAACAAGGGCAGATATATCTTGCCTTTGTATGAGCATTGAGACATTTCCAACAGGAGTCATGGGGATTATAGGCATGTTCTGAATATCCTCTTCCTTGAGCTACCCTTTCTCTTTTCATCCCTCCACGGAACTGCTGTATGCCTGGGGGTTGTGGCGATAGTCTCTCAGTACTTTCCATTTTTCAACATCTACCATAGCCCTCATTCTGCATTCTATCTTCTAGTGGCCAGTTTTTTTTGTTTTGTTTTGTTTTACAGTAGTGGACTCCTAGCTTGTATCTCTTGTTGATTAAAGGAACTATACTTTCCTAATGGTGCAGGAAGGATTCATGGAGAGATGGGTTGTTGCAATTGTAGAGGGCTTGCAAGGAAGCCTTTCTTTTTAACATTTCTAAGTTCTTTCTTTCTAATTTCATCTCCCTCCACTACAGTGATTGCCTGCTGAGTTGTGGTCTCCAGGAGGAACCCAGTGATAGAATTTTGCCAAGCAGAAATAGTTAGCTTAATTTGTTTAGAGACAAGTGGGTGAAGGTTATTAACAAAATAAGATAAAAACTGAAATGTCAAGGAAAGGTTAACAAGAGGTAACTATCAGAGACAAGCCTTTCACCTTTTTTTTTCCTTTTTTCACTCTGGGATTACTCCCGAACTAGCTGCCTTTCTTTAATGCTCTCAAACAATGAAGCTATTAATTTTGTCATGTGCTATAAAAATGTTTTTATACAATTTAATCCTTATTTTTCCTTAAGACAAATTCTATAAGTCATACCCCAAAACTTGCTAAGATATTTTGGAAGGGAGTGAGTTCCTGGAATTGTCCAAAGTCTCAGTAGTTCTCCCCTGCAATCTTAAAATGATTAATCTTCAAACTCCTTAATCTGCTTAAATGTTCTTAGTAATTCAACAAACTTTGATTATCTGATTTTATTTCTGTAATTATCACATGGCTAAAGCTGAAATGACAGCAGGGGTGTGGGGTGTGTTACAGACTGTTTTGTCTTTTCTTATAACCTAATTTCCCAGGGAAAGTCTCGAATGGGTGGGGGTGGGATTAGTCTTGCTTACTGGACAGCTGTATCAACTATGAAAGTTCATTAATCTTTCCCAGCGCTCTAAACTTTCTGGTTACAACTCTTAGAAGTTTTTCATTTTAAATCTTTCAGAGTAACAGAATCAAGCTCCCAACACAAATATAGTGCAGACATTTTACATTTAACAAAGACAGAAACGTAGACAAAATTATAAGACAGATACAAGCAGAACCAGTTAGACTGAAGCACACAAATTAGGGAGGCAAGTGGTTAAACACACCAGTTTTACAGGGTCACAAAGAGGCAGATTAACAGAGGTGTGCAGTTAAGGAAGGATATCCTTACAAGAGAGACCCAAGATGAATGGGGTCATGGGAGGGGCCCTGGTGTTTTACTCACAAAGAATGCCAAGCTAAACCAAGACAGAGCTTGGAGGATTGAAACAGGAACCAGGTGCACTCACTAGATGAGGAGGGGTAAGGTAGGCCTCTGGAGAAATCTCTGGGTGATAACTCCCTCATCCATTCCCACTGGTACAAGAGAGTTCATTGACACAGTTCTGTCTCCAGTGCTACTTATAACACCAATTAAAATGTCAACCAGAGCTGAACATGTCTCTAACCTGCGGGTGGCCAGAGTCAAACAAAGGAGATCAGATACAGGAGAATCAGGAATCCAACAGAAATTTGATTTCAAAGTGAGGAAAATGTTTGCAAGTGAATGTCCTCCTGAGTAGGAGGGTTTATGGCTTGTGGCAGGGGCAGGGTTTTTGTACATGAAAATGACAAAAAGACAGGTTCCAACACAGTCACTCTGAGATCTTGAATAAACTCTCATGGTTGGCATTTGGTACAAAGCAGGAGTTCTTGGGTCCTGTGGGAACATTCTCTAACTTATTAGAATCATTGAGCCTTGTGATTATCTCAAGTTGTTAGTCCCTGAACCTTGTGATTGTTCAGTGTGTATAGAACCAGTGTAGTGTGACTGGAACAGACATAAAGGACCTGATTCGGTTCACTTGACATGTCAGAATTTATCACTCTCCACAGCATCATGTCAGCAACAGTACCCATTCCCCTAGGATCTGATGTCAAATAGGAATCAAAGCACTTCAAAATTTATGTGATTTTTGCCAGAGGGTGAGATCATTCAGAGGGTAGGCACAAAAGATCGTTGTTATGCCAAGCTCAGGGCACAGCTTGCTTTCTGGGCCTTAGCTCTGGAAAACAAGAGTGTCTCCTAATATCTTGACAATGGGTATCAGTGAAACATACTATTAATCAATTTAGACTTAATTCTCCCTATAGGATCAGGCCATTCCCTGTTATATTCAGAAATATCCTTAATTATATGCTAGTGACATTTCTCACATACAAATCTACTTTTATTGCCATATGTCTTTCCATTGGCTGCTTTTTGAATCATCTCACTTTGAAATCAAATTTCTGTTGGTATAAAGAAGGCAGATCATGAGAGCAAATAATTTGCCTTTGTTTAAAGTGATTTTGATGTCATTAATGGGAAATATTCTTCTCTTTCTACTTGACTCGGGACATAACTCATTATGCATTTATATCTGTGAAAAAATATACACACTCACATATATACACATACATAGGCACACATACATATGCATACATACGCATGTACACATACATACACAATGCATTGCCTTTCCACCTGTATGCCATAAACTGGGCAATATGAAAGTATTTCAGGTTGCATACATAGAATAGCAAAGAAAAGGAACCAATATGGATTTAGGTCATTATGGACAAGTTAATTTCCTTTTATCCTATCAAGTGGTGGTTGACTGATTATTTTAAACATCGTCATAGCTGATAATCAAAGAGTAGATAATTTCAGTTGTTGAAATAGCTAAAATTGTTGGGACTGAATGCAGGAGCAATCCATAAGCATCGATCAGTAGTCAGCATGAAATCAGTTCATTTAAACCTGCATAATTGTTATAGATACAATGGATTATGAGTCAGGGACCTGAGATCCAAACTCTCATATTTACATGTAAACACTCAAGTGTGTGTGAATATACATAGTTATGCATATATACGCACTTACATATACACATGCATATATAAAGATACTATACACATTAGAAATATGTTATTAGATATGTATATATGTTATATATATATTTGTTGTACACACATGTATATACCACTTATCCATGGGGGAATGGAAATCAGTATACACACACATACACAAATATACATGTGTCTGTGTGGATATGTATGTGTATATATGCATGTATGTACATATATTAATGTGTATATATGAATATATGCATGCATGCATATGACATTCCCCAGTACATAAGTAGCCAAAAGATATGAACAATTAATACTCAAGAGAGGAGCTACAAACTATTTATAATATGAAAAACTTACTTCAAAACTGACACGAGGAGAATTGAAAAATGATAACAGCTCTGAGGTTTCATCTCAGACTCTGAAAATTGGCAAAGATGATGTATCAGTAAGCACTCCAACATTCACAGGGGGGCCTCCTATCACAGGCTCTTTGATCTACCCTTCAGAAGGAAAGACAACCCTTGAAGGATCAACAGTCCCCTCCAATCAAGCACATACATCATTCACCAATAGAGAAAAACACAAGAAAAGAAACAAAGACCAACACACAGGCTTCCAACTGTCTGACCGTTACATACGTACATAGCCACCCGAGAGGGAAGTGCCAACATCTGGGCTTTCAAGCTGGGGGGCTGGCCAGTGGCCTCCCAGAATCTCATCTGGCACACAAATCTTCTTCCAAAACTAAGCCCCAAAGAAAAACTTTCCATATATATATATATATATATATATATATATATATATATATATATATATATATATATATATATATATATATATATATATATATATATATATATATATATATATATATATATATATATATATATA
The DNA here is from genome assembly GCF_028372415.1 of Notamacropus eugenii. Lineage (NCBI taxonomy): Eukaryota > Metazoa > Chordata > Mammalia > Diprotodontia > Macropodidae > Notamacropus > Notamacropus eugenii. The sequence goes on along the minus strand of NC_092876.1, from coordinate 448,689,479 downwards.
TATATATATATATATATATATATATATATATATATATATATATATATATATATATATATATATATATATATATATATATATTCTTTCCAGAACTAGAGGGCATGACCCCTCGTGACCCAGGGCCTCAGTAGAAAATCAACAAAAGGCATGAGTCTTCCCACAAATCTTCTCCAATCAAACTCCCCCTAATGGGCAGGCCCATTAATGAGTGGAGAAAGATCTTTCCATTAAGAAGCAAAATTCTATTAACAATAAGCAAAAAAGCTTTATCAATGCCGATGATTTTTTAAAAATAGCTAATGTTGGAAGAGATGTGGAATAATAGGAAAGTGAATGCATTTTTCATGAAAATTTAAAATGATACAACAATTATGGGAAGTAATTTGGAATTATGGAACTAAAACGCTTTGAACCGGAGATTCTATCACCCTCCTCTTACCCCCATAGAAGTTATCTTTAAGAGGAAAGTCCCCATATGCTTCATAATATCTATATTACCACTTTTTGTGATAACAAAGATTTGGAAGCAAAGCTACTACTAATAAAAGGGGAAATGGTTAAACAAATTGCATATCAACATAACAGAATATTACTGAATTGTAAGAAATGATATGTATAATGGATTCAGAGTGAAGTAAGCAGTGCATACCAAAAAACAAAAAGTTAATGCAACACAATTAGAGCAATCGAGTTTGACTTGATGAAAATGGGAGAGGATACCCCTACCCCATGGCACATGTTTTGGGACTTTTTCAATGTATTTATCAGTTGTGTTTCTTTTTTTCTATGAGATGGCTCTGTGGAAGGGAAAGGAGGAAGGAGGAAGATACTGGGGATACCTACAATGTTGTGAATAGAAGACCAATAAAAATTCATTTTTTAAAAATAATCAACTTTAGGCTTTGGACTAGTTTAATCTTCTGACATCCTCTCTGGTTATAAAAAACTACTTCTGTCATCTTAAGAATGCTCCTCACCTTGAAAATATAATGTTTTTAATCAGGCTGTTTCATTGTTTTACTGCTTGATCAATAAGTCAGGTTTTTTTTGCTCCATTTAGGTTTGTAAATTAGGAATGTTTATAAAATTATCACCAACTACCAGAATATACTGTATGTATCAATTTAAAATGTATATTATCTCAGGAATCTTGGTTGTTTTTCCTCATTGGGTCTACCCTCTATGGATGCTTCACTTTGAAGTCTGTGTCTAGGAATATATCTTAGTATATACCAATCAACTCACAGATATGCTTCCTCAATTAACTAGCCATTAAAAAACATCCTTAACGCTATATCCATTCATCCTACAATCAATAAACAGGCCTTTATTGTGCACATACTACGTGCTAGACAACTCTTCTCTTCCCTTTTCACATCTAGAAGCATGAGCAAACCCTCAAATGTCTATCAAACACTGTCACACAAGTAAATACAAAATACAAAATTCGAGGTAAAGTGGGCTCAAGCTTAGTGAGCACATCTTGTCAATGGATAAACACATAGGTCACAGTAGCTGTAAATCTTTTGCTTCTTGTAGAATGCTGAAGAATTCTCCCTTTCCTTCTCTCTTCCTTTACTCAAAATGTTTACATTGACCTAAATTCCTATGAACATAGTACAGACTATCTGTTACTTCAACTGGACCACCATTTTGATAGAGATATATACGCATATTACATTTATACATATGGATGTGTGTATGTATAAAATGTGTCTTTTTTTCTGCTGGGTAGAAATTGATATCTTAATGTCATTTTCCTTTGAATTGAGCATCTTACCACAGAGCTATTAAGAATTTTCTATTTTTTCCTCTGCTTGTTCCACCTAGAAGAAACTAAGTGGTGCAGTAGATAATAATGTGGTATTAAATCTAAAACCATTAATATATTTCTGATTAAAGGACTGAGGTTTTCTTTTGTTAATTTGACTATGTGATCATTGGGTGCATATCATATATATGTATATATAAATTCACAGTATTTATTGCTAGGGTTGGAAGCTCAATTCCATGTGGACAGTCTCGGGCGGGTAAAGGTGGGAACTTCTAAATCTTAGAGTTCTCACGAGACCCCCCAGGAAACGGCTGGGAATCGAGGTGAACCGAGCTATCTCGTGTATTTCCGCCTCTTCCCGTGAGAAACATGATGGGAGAGAGCTCTCCCCGCCCTCGAGATTGTCCCGGATCTGGGCACACTATTGTTATCTAACAGCACGGTATTCAGATGCAAACTATGCCTCTGCAGAGCTTAAGTAGGATCAGGAAAGCCTGAAAGCTCTCTTGGGCGGAGGGGCGCGGAGCGGACAGGACAAAAAGGCTCTGCTTTTCCTCTCTCCTCTCTCCCCTCCCCCTCTCTCCCCACTTATACTTCTACTTCCAATCTCTTATTGTAAGATCTTTGCCTCCTTGGGAGATCTTTCTCTTTCCCTCCTAAGGAAGTACTCCCCTGCACTTGTAACTAGACCCTGAAATAAAGCTCAACCCTTGTTCGACTCTGGAACATCCTTTCTCTCATACGAGCATCCGGTTTGGCCAACCGAAGACCTCGGGAGGTGAGGTAAGAAGACTCGGGTAGCCCTCAGGCCTCTAGGCCTGGCAATTTATATAATTTACATTATATATATAAATATTCAGTATATTATTGTTTAATATTTTATTTTAATGTACTTTTATAGCAATATTAGTTCCACTTGTGCTTTTTATGTTTTGACTATAAGATCATAAATTTTGGATAAATTTTTCCTTTTGAATCAATTAAAATCTTTTCTGTATTAGATGCATTCATTCTAAGTAGCATATTTTAAAACTTCTGTTTTGTCATCTATCCTGTGATTTCTATTCTTCCTTTATATAGATAGTTAACTTCTTTTGCATTTTGAATGATTTAGGATCATTAGGTTGTCTTTTGTATATTTATTTTATCATTTCAGTCTTCAAAGGGCTATGTAAAAAATGTTTTTCATATCTATATTGTTATATTGAGATTTTCCCAAGGCAAATGAAAGGCTTCCCTAAGGGATTACCCTGTAACCTTCCACTTCCTTTTCTTGATATTTTCATTTTTTTCTCTTCATCATCCTGAAATCTTTAGTGAATTTGACAATGTAATTCTCTGAAGATTCTCTTATTTCACAATTATCTGATTTCTCTTGACTCTTCTAAATACTTAACTTGCTTGAGAGACTTATTTACTTTTTGAAGACTTCTTGAAGTGTATATATTGCTCTACAAACTTCTCAAAGTCTGATTACTTCTCAAATATTCATCTCTTGTCTTTGTACATCATTTTGAGTTTTTCTGGGTAGATAATTCTTGATTCATGACTCATCCTTACTAATTTTATGTGTTGCATTCCAATTTCTCCAGTCTTTCACTGCCCACCTTGAAAAGTCTGCTGTGATCCTAATTATTATTCCTTGGAAAGTGTTTTTTTCACTTTTTTTGTAATATTTTACTTTTTAGTGATTAATCAAACCTTAACTTTGATGTTTCCAAGCATGTTAAATATTAATGAATCTTTGATTCACAGAGGAATTCTCAGAAGCCAACCCCTTTCATTTTCCAGATAAAGAAACAAAGGAACAAAGAGATTAAGTGACTTCCCAAAGTCATTAAATGATTGCCAAGGGCAGGATTTGAACCCAATTCTTCTTTTCATCATGAGCATCCTTAACCTCTTAATAATGCAGGCAACTGGGTGTTGTAAAGTATAGATCTTCCTGGGTTGAAGTCTGTTTAAAGAGAAACCCCGACTCAGCGCAGCAGCAGCCCTTCTTTCTCCACAGCGGTCAGCTACGACCCCCGGTTCCCCAGAAACCATGTCGAAGGGACCCGCAGTTGGCATTGATCTTGGCACCACTTACTCCTGTGTGGGAGTCTTCCAACATGGGAAAGTGGAGATCATTGCTAATGACCAAGGAAACAGGACCACCCCCAGCTATGTCGCCTTCACCAACACAGAACGTTTAATCGGTGATGCTGCAAAGAATCAAGTTGCAATGAACCCCACCAACACAGTTTTTGATGCCAAACGTCTGATTGGTCGCAGATTTGATGATGCAGTTGTACAGTCAGACATGAAGCACTGGCCTTTCACAGTGGTGAATGATGCAGGCAGGCCTAAGGTCCAAGTGGAGTACAAAGGGGAGACCAAAAGTTTCTATCCAGAGGAAGTGTCTTCTATGGTCTTGACCAAGATGAAAGAAATTGCTGAAGCTTATCTTGGGAAGACCATCACAAATGCTGTCGTCACAGTACCAGCCTATTTCAACGATTCCCAACGTCAGGCCACTAAAGATGCTGGCACCATTGCTGGTCTCAATGTGCTCCGAATCATCAATGAGCCAACTGCTGCTGCTATTGCTTATGGCTTGGACAAAAAGGTTGGTGCTGAGAGAAATGTGTTGATCTTTGACCTTGGAGGTGGTACTTTTGATGTCTCCATTCTTACCATTGAAGATGGCATCTTTGAGGTCAAGTCCACAGCTGGGGACACCCACTTGGGTGGGGAGGACTTTGACAACCGAATGGTCAACCATTTCATTGCCGAGTTCAAGCGAAAGCACAAGAAGGACATCAGTGAGAACAAGAGGGCTGTTCGCCGTCTTCGCACCGCTTGTGAACGTGCAAAACGCACCCTCTCTTCTAGTACCCAGGCCAGTATTGAGATTGACTCCCTCTATGAAGGTATTGACTTCTATACATCAATCACTCGAGCCCGTTTCAAAGAGCTGAATGCTGATCTCTTCCGTGGTACGCTGGACCCTGTGGAAAAGGCCTTAAGAGATGCCAAGCTAGATAAATCACAGATTCATGACATCGTCCTGGTGGGTGGTTCCACTCGAATTCCGAAAATCCAGAAGCTTTTGCAAGACTTCTTCAATGGCAAGGAGCTCAACAAGAGTATCAATCCTGATGAGGCTGTTGCTTATGGTGCAGCTGTTCAGGCTGCCATTTTGTCTGGAGATAAATCTGAGAACGTGCAGGACTTGTTGCTGTTGGATGTCACTCCTCTTTCTCTTGGAATTGAAACTGCTGGTGGAGTTATGACGGTTCTGATCAAACATAATACCACCATCCCCACCAAGCAGACACAGACATTTACCACCTATTCGGACAACCAACCTGGTGTGCTTATTCAGGTTTATGAAGGTGAGAGGGCAATGACAAAGGATAACAACCTGCTTGGCAAATTTGAGCTCACAGGAATCCCCCCAGCACCCAGAGGTGTTCCTCAGATTGAAGTGACATTTGACATTGATGCAAATGGCATTCTCAATGTTTCTGCTGTGGATAAGAGCACAGGCAAGGAGAACAAGATCACCATCAACAATCATAAAGGACGTCTGAGCAAGGAAGACATTGAGCGTATGGTCCAGGAGGCTGAGAAATACAAGGCTGAGGACGAGAAGCAGAGAGACAAGGTGTCTTCCAAGAATTCTCTTGAATCCTATGCTTTCAACATGAAGGCTACAGTGGAGGATGAAAAACTGCAAGGCAAAATTGGTGATGAAGACAAACAGAAGATCCTTGACAAATGTAATGAAATAATCAACTGGCTGGATAAGAACCAGACTGCTGAGAAGGAAGAATTTGAGCATCAGCAGAAAGAGTTGGAGAAGGTCTGCAACCCCATCATTACCAAGCTGTACCAGAGTGCAGGGGGCATGCCAGGAGGCATGCCTGGTGGATTCCCCGGGGGTGGAGCAGCCCCATCTGGAGGTGCTTCTTCTGGACCCACCATCGAAGAGGTGGACTAAACAACAGAAGAAAGAGCATTCCACACAGCTTTTCCAAAAATTGAAGGACTCAAAATTTGTAGCCAAGGCAGTGGCAGTTTAAAAGTAACATTTAAGCTACTGTATAAATCTGGGCATTCTGAATACTTGAATGTGTGCAGAGGGGAGAGAAGTGAACAACATTGCACTTTATCAGTACTGTAAACAAGTGGAAATGCAATTCTTGTCCTGGAGAATAAAAATTATTTAAAATTGGCACCATAAAAAAAAAAAAAGAGAAACCCATATATCAATTAAATAACAGGCCCAAATTATGAAATAAATATACAAATGGGACAAAATAAATAAATGAGTAATGAATAAACACACACATACATATAAAATCAAATAAATGTGCAAATGATTAAATGGACTAAATACATAAAAGGAGAGAGATAAGTAAGTAACTAAATATCTATTTCAGAATATCTTTCATGACTTCTTTTTCAGTTTCATGATTTCTTATATATTAACTAATTCAGTTGCACTGTGTATGTATGTATGCATTTAAATTGAATCAACATCCTTCATTTCTATTCTCATTTTCATATTGGTTTGAAAGTTTATTTTTTGAAAATAACTCCTAGCTGTTTTCTCATTTTTTATTGTTTAGGAGACTAAATTCCTTCCTAGTACTTTCCCACAATGTTGGATCAGTCATGTTAAATTAGGATATTTGACCAGGAAGTATGATATTTACATTATGGAAATATATCAATTCTTTCAACCCCTTTAGATAAACAAAAGAAACTGTACAAAATGTGATTATGAGAAAATAACTGAAGACTGGGTTGGGAGTGAAGAAGATGTGTAAAGTGTTAACTTTCCACTCCAAAATAGAAACTATTTTCTTGAATGAGAGATAATTAGCTTGACTTATTTCCAGTTTTAAAAACCTTTTCTTCCTCTTTTGCTTCAATTTAATTTTATATTTGAAATATGGCGCTAGAATGTTATCTCTGTATTTGCTAAATTAAAATGTGACAGCATCCATGATTTAGGTCAATTTAATAAGATCTACCTCAATACCAATAAAACACCACAAACCATGGCTATGTTTTAGCATTTTAAGGGTGCTCCATTACTCAGAATATGAAAATACATGGCAAAGCACAATTAATCCAACTTAATCATTTTAGTTTATAAATTAGAAGCTCCTCTTTCATAGAAAGGTAGTCCTAGTGACTTGAAAATGGAAACAATAGCTCCTCTAGCCTTCAAGTTGGATCTCAAAGAACATACTAGTCTAATCAATATTCTAAACTCTCCCCTTTATAACAAAAACAACATAGGTCAAACTCAGATATTTCATTATGTGTAGATCAACACTCCAGTTTTATGATAGCTTTTCATTTATGTCTCAAGCAAGATTCCAGAGCCTGAAGCACTTCCACTCTGTCTAGGCTTTTCTTCATCCCACTGATTTTTTTTTTTTAATTCACTGGTGACATAAAACCTCTGGTTGCTATCAGTGGAAAGCTGACAGCTGCATCTGCAAAGAGTTTTTCAAACATCAATGAGCTGACACAAATATCTGTACTCGCTTCACCTTAAGCAGAACAGTGAAGCTTACAAAATCAATTTTTAATAGAAACTTTCATTAGAAAATAATGTAAAGTCATCACAATAGGAGACAATATCCGATGTCAAACAGAAGAGATTAAACTATTAAACCACCTTACAAACAGATGATGCCAAGAAGGGCAAGAAAAGTCACACAATTTCTTACATCATATCTTAAAATTTTCCCTCATTTTCACAGGGGACATATTATTTAAATAAACTAATGTTCAATATTATTGGTGTGACTTTATGCAGAAAAGAGTTTAGGAAATTTCCAGTTACATGAAGTAACGGTTTTACACAAGGTAAAATTACTTAAATATTAATTTTATTCGCAATAGATATTATCAGTTAACTTAAGAATTAGGCCCTAATTTCTAGAATATTTAAATATTCATATTTCTCTACAGCATGTATATAATTCACATATATCCATGCACACAAACACACATAGTGTGTTAAATACAGAGTTATCTTTGAAAGCCAGAAGACCCAGGTCCTATACCTATCTCTGACACAAGCAGTCTGTATAACCTTGAATGAGTCATTTCTTAATCTTTCAGTACTTCAGGCAACTCTCTACGGCTAAACTATGCAGCGAATGCGCCAAGCTGTACTGATAAAGGGAATTCTCATTTGTAATGAAATCACATGTAAATGAAATTCTTCTCCTCATCATTCAAACGCACCAAATAAAATGCTATTGAAATTCTTAGTTATTGGTTTGTTTGGTTTTTTTCTAGGTCATGATGGAGAAATCCAGGGGAAAGAAGCCAAGTGGGAAGTAAAGACATGACTGACCTGATCCCTCCATCAATGCAATTCCTGGGAGGTTACTGACGAAAGAGAACATGTTAAATTAGACTTTGACAATAGAAATATAGTGAAGAGAATGTGCAAAGTAATAGTTGCACTGTATTTTTCTATTCCAAAATTCATTTGAACTTTATTGTCATGCAAGTCAAAGTATTTTAATACTTTTCCTGGAGAATATCCTGAGAAAGGCAATCATTTTATATTAACTGATGATGTTAAGCCTGAAAAAAAGAATAGACATTCAATGATTTGAAGATTATCAAATGAAAGATGAATTTGTTGTGTTCTGTATGACTCCAGAGGATGAAGTAGTATGTTTGTCCTTCGTTGCCAAAGAAGACCATGCCATCAGAGAAATGATGACACGACTTGCACTTGATTTTGTTTTGAGTGAGGGAGGGCTGTGCAGGTCACCAGCCTCACTTCTCCTCTAGAGCCATCTACATCCAGTGACCAGATATTCATCAGGATGACTGGAGATGACCCAGGATTAGGCAATTGGGGTTGTTACTTGCCCAAGGTCACACAACCAATGAGTATCAAATGTCTGAGGTGAAATTTGAACTCAGTTCCTCCTGACATCTGCACTGGGGCTCTATATACTGCACCACCTAGCTGCCCCTGGATGAACTAGTACGAGAGCGTGGAAATCGCAGTGAGACATTGACGTGTATATAAGACGTTAGTAACAATCAAACCTGTCTAAACACTGAATGCCTTCCTCATAAAGAAGGAAATTCAAAAAACTTCGAAAAATGCTTATGAAGACTCTACTATATGCACAACATTACCATAAAAATATTCTCTAAGCTACTGGGCTGAGTTTTTAGTCTCCTTGTCAGGATCATCATTCATGTTCTAGGCCAAATGCTTGCTACTATGCTCCATCTTCGTATATCTCTCTCTATATATTTTTTCTCTCCTAATAATATTATCAGTTTCCATGGATTCAAAAATTTTCTCTGCATATGACACACAAATCTTAATATTCGTATCTCATTTCTCTGCTAAGTCCTAATGACCATCTTTAACCACTTGCTTAATATCTGAATGACCTACAGCAAATTAAGATTCAACATGTCCAAAGGACACTTAGTTTTTGCCCCTAAATCTTTGCCTCTACCTCTTTCCCCATTTGTTTCCATCATCATTATTCTTTCTTTCATTCTTCACACTTTCCACCACCATTCCTCAATGAAATCAACTTAGAATCCTTACCAATTCCATCTCTTCAACATTTTTCACATATTTCAAACCTTCTACATGCTCACATGCACAGTATTTTAATTTGGGCCCTCATTACTTCTTGCCCAAATTATTGTAATAATCTCTTAATTGGATGCCAACATTCAAGGTCCCCTTTCTGCAGTCCATCATCCATTCAGAGGCCAAATTACTATTCCCAAAATACAAATTTTACAACATCCCTCTTTTGCTCAAGAAGCTTCAGGTGATTTATATTAATTTTTAAGGAGAGAAAAACAACAAACTTTTCCATCTGTCATTAAAAGCATCACAAACTGGTCTCAGCCATTGAGTTCACTTGAAGTTTGAAATAACATTTCATCTCCTTGCTCTGAGAATCATACCTTAATTGCTCTTTGTCTTTACCTCCACTTCTTGGAACTATTTGTTCCTTCCAGAGATCAGCTCAATTGCCATATACTTTAAGATCCATTTTTTGTGTCACTGATTTTATGGTTTTACCTATAAACAACTAAATATGTTTTATGTTTCTATTTTACAAAAATAGTTTATTTTTACCTTTTTATATGTTTGGTATTTTATTTCCCCCCAATTACATGTAAAAGCAGTCTTTAACATTAGTCTTTAAACACTGAGTTTGACATGTTTTTCCTTCCTCCCTCATTGAGAAAGCACACGATTTGATTTAGGTTATTCATGGGTAGTCATGCAAGACATTTCTATAATAGTCATGCTGTGAAAGAAAATATAGACCAAAAAGAAAAAAAGAAAAAGAAAGCTTAAAAATATGCTTCCATCTCTCTTCAGGTACCATCAGTTCTTTGTCTGGGGATGGATAGCATTTTTCATTTTAAGTCCTTCAGAGTAGTCTTTGAACATTGTATTGCTGAGAATAGCTAAGTCATTCACAGCTAATCATCTAATAATACTGCTTTTACTTTGTACATTTTACTTTGCATCAGCTCATGTAAATAATTCCAGGTATTTCTGAGAGCATTCTCTGCATTATTACAATCATATACCACGGTTTGTTCAACCAATCCCTAATTAATGGACATATCCTCAATTTCCAGCTCTTCACTGCCAGAAAACAGCTGCTATAAATAGTTTTGTACGTATAGGTCCTTTTCCTTATTTTTTAAATATCTTTTTGGATATAGACCTAGTTGTGGTATTACTAAGTCAAGGGGTATACATGGTTTTATAGCCTTTTGGACACAGTTCAAATTACTCTATAGAATGGTTGAATCAGTTCACAAGTCCACCAACAATGTCTCATTTTTCCCACATTCCCTCCACCATTTGTCATTTTTCCTTTTCTGTCCTACTAGCCAATCTAATACATATAAGGTAGTACCTCAGAATTGTTTCAGTCAACAGTGAGTTCGAACAATTTTTTTTTATATGGTTATAGAAAGCCTTGATTACTTCACCTGAAAACTGTTCATATCTTTTGATCATTAATCAAATGAAGAATAGATCTTATTTTTATAAATTTGACTCAGTTCTCTATATATTTGAGAAATGAGATGTTTACCATGCTCCTGACCTTGTTGTGCTCTGGTCTGTGAATGACCACAAGCACTCTTTTCTATCCTGGAAGTGTGATGGGTGCCCCTGTTCCACTGAAGTCCCAAGTTCTGGTGTACTAGTGCTTCTCCTCACCCTTGGACTGCCACTCATGAGTTCTGTCCTGATCTGAGTATGGGCAAAGTGACCGAGTCCTGCCTCAGTGCCAGAAAAGGAAAACCTGTAATCTCCTTCTGACCCCTTCTGACCCCTTCAGCTCCTCCTTCAACCCCCTTACTGTCTACTCTCTGCGGTCTCAGAGCTTCAGAAGAAGTTGCTGCCCCTGCTGAATCAGTGGCCCCCTAAGGCTTGTTCCTGATTTGTTGGGCCCAGGCTCTGCAGGTGCAGCCTGCACTGGGCTCTGCTCCACCCTCAACCTAGTACAACAGAACTTTCCTATTATTTTATTCCTATGTTTAAAAATCCCACAATTCCTTTATCCAAACAATCTATTATCTTTGACTTTCCTTCTATCCCTTACTCCACATTGAACATCAATGTCTATATATCTCTTAGCAAATTTTCAAGCAATAATCCTTATTCTGACTCCTTTCTTCTTCTGAATCTCAACTCAATAGTGAACCATTCCAATCCTACATAATCCTCTACTCTTTCATTCCTTGCTGCTATAGACTATCACCAATCATATCTTGCCAAACCCCAACCCTGGATTATTCTGACCATACAACTCTTCTTGTTTAACTCACATATTGTTGAAAGGAAAAAGAGAAAATCAGAAAGATTTGAGATTAATAGACAGACAGACAGTCAGGCAGACAGATAGACAGAGAGACAGAGAGACAGACAGACAGACAGATAGATAGATAGATAGATAGATAGATAGATAGATAGATAGATAGATAGATAGATAGATAGATAGATAGACAGATAGACAGACAGACAGACAGACAGACAGACAGACAGACAGACAGACAGATAGATAGATAGATAGATAGATAGATAGATAGATAGATAGATAGATAGGTAGGTAGATAGACAGATAGACAGATAGACAGACAGACAGACAGACAGACGGGTAGATAGATAGATAGATAGATAGATAGATAGATAGATAGATAGATAGATAGATAGATAGATAGGTAGATAGACATAAATATCTACAGGATGAATATGAAATAATTAAACGAGGAGGCATTAGAATTAAGAGGATAAGCACTAGATTTAAGAGGGCTTAGGGAAGGTTTACAGTAGAAAAAGAGATTTTAGTTGGGATTAAAAGAAAGCTATGGAGGTGAGTATGAGGAGCAGAAGAGAAAGAATATTTCAGGCATGGAGGATAGTCAGAGAAAATGCCAAGAACTGAGGGATGGAGTGTCTGGTACATGGAAGAGTCAAAAGGTCAATATCAATAGATCAAAAAGACTACAAGTTGGGAAGTGAGGTGTAAAAAGACTGGAAACAATAAGAGGGGGTCAGGTTGTGAAGGGCTTTGAATAGCAAACAAAGCATCCTGGACAATAGCGAGCCACGGGAGTTTATTGAGTACATGTATAGGGAGTATGAAGGAGGGAGGGATGGCTGAAACTGTTTTAAGAAAATTACTTTAGGGTGGAGACGATGATGGAGTAGAAGGACAGACCTATAGAAGCTCTCCCCAATAGCCCATAAAACACCTGTACAAAATGATTCTAAACATGTTCTAGAGCAGCAGAAGCCACAAAATGAAAGAGTGAAAGAGATTTCCAGCCCAAAACAACCTGGAAAGTTGACAGGAAAGGTCTGTCCCCTCACTGGACAGAGGGATGGAGTGTCTGGTACATGGAAGAGTCAAAAGGTCAATATCAGTAGATCAAAAAGACTACAAGTTGGGAAGTTATGTGTAAAAAGACTAGAAACAGTAAGAGGGGGTCAGGTTGGGAAGGGCTTTGAATAGCAAACAAAGCATCCTGGACATTGGAGTATAGCACAGCCTGCAGAGAGCAGCTCAGCCTCAGTCTTGCTCTGTGGCAAGGACAGAACAGTAGGCTTCAGGGGGTGGAATACCTGGCAGCAACTGTGGTTCCCAGATTGCTCAACTCCAAAATGCCAAAGATGGTTTCAAAGGTCAGTAAGAAAACTATTTCACCTGGGTAAGAAGGGAACATGGTCTGGTCCCACCAACAGAAGCAACTTCAGTGACAGCATCCATATTTGGAGCCCTTGGCCCAAGGACCCTGGAGGAATTGAGCCACTGATCTGGGTCTCAGAATTGAGTGGCAGTCCTGGAGTGAGGAGGAGCACTGGCTGGCAGAGCTGGTGGAGGTTCTAGACAGGGAATCCTACTCACAGATACTGGGCAGAACAGAATGCTTGTGCTTGCTCCCAGATGAGAGCACAGGACAGGAGAGGAGCAAACTCCTCTCCCTGGATTGTGCCACCTTGGAGGAACTGAGAACTTACAAGTCCCCAGAGTAAACTACCTCCTCTTGACAGAGGACTCAAAAGTCAAGTAACTGTCTGGGAAAATGCACAAAAAAGGCATTTTTTAAATAATGAATCTTTCCCTCTGTTTTTATTGCTTATATGTATATTAAATATTAATCTTTGTATCTATTTCTATTTATAAAGTATCTACCTTGTTCAAATAGTATTTTTAAAAGTCTTTCCCCATTGCTAAATACTTTTAATGTGAATTACTTTACACTTCAAAATCTGAAATAACAAGCCTGCCACTTTGATCTTTGATATTCCTGCCTGATTGTTTTACTATATTGTGTTGTTTTGATTTTTCCAATTAAAAAGTCCACTTGATAATTATTACTACATTACATTTATAAGCTATATAATATAATGACTAGCATAACAATGAATTAAACAGTCAACAAGTATTTTTTGATGACCTACTACATCTTTTAGTCAATCTATTTAGTTCTGCCCATTGAATAATAAAGAAGCCAAAAAAATGCAGCCCATCTAGACCCTGGAACTTATATATTATTAGGCAGCAAATATACAAATTAAAAATGAGGGGAGGAAGGAAATAAGCATTTGGAGGGCGGTTCAGAGGAAGTTTCACATAAAAGCAATTCTGGGGCTGAGCTTGGAAAGGAAATTCGGGATTCTCAAATGCAGAGATTAGGAGAGAGTTTTTCCTGACTTGGGAAGCAGGCAGATCATTGTAGAAAGACATGTTAACAGGAAGTGGAATGTTGAGTGTGAGGATGGCCAATATGTCTGGAACTTAGAGCAGGTAAATGGGACTAATACTTAATAAGAATGGAAAAGGTTGTTGGAACCAGATTGTGAAGGGCTTTAAAAGTCAGAATAATTTTTGCTGAAGCCTAATGGCATTAGGGATCCCCTGGAGTTTGCTGTGTGGAGGAATGTTAATGTCTTTAAATGAGTTAACACATTTACACCAGTTTGGAAAACTTAAAGTACTTCATAAATGTGAAATATTATTAGCCATTACTACTAATAATGACAGTATTTTGCCTTAAGCAAGTTACTTTGGTAGCCATGTGGTAGAAGAACAGGAGAGGTTGTTCAAAGAAACTCATTAGAATATCATTGAAATAGTCCAAGAAAATCATGGTGAACACCTTAGGATTAGTTTATACTTTGTATTGAGAACATTAGAAACTAGCACAAAGCCTGACTTATAAGTATGTTTTAACTGGATGTTTATTGAATGATAGAAATTTGATATGAGTCCAGAAAGGAGAAAGAAGGAGATGAGTATTAGAGATGCTGTAAAGGGAGCATCATCAAGATTTAGTCAATGCTGGCATTCCTTGGAGATATCATGGATTTGCTTCCAGACCACCACAATAAAGGGGATATCAAAACAAAGTAAGTCACTTGCTTGTGCATACAAAACTTATGTTTCCACCACAATGTAGTCTATTAAGTGTTCAATAGTATTATGTCTAAAAAATGTACATACTTTAATTAAAAATACTTTAAAATTCTAACCATCATCTAAGCCTTCATTGAGGTACAAATCTTTTTACTGGTGAAGGAAAGTGTCTCCATGTTGATGGTTGCTGATTGATCAGGTCAGTGATTGCTAATTGTGGGGGTAACTGTGGCAATTTCTTAAAATAACACAGCATTGAAGTTTGCTGTATCAATTGAATCTTCATTTCAATTGAACAGATATAGACTATTGTAGGGTTATTAACGTCCTAATTCCAATATTGTTGTGTTTCAGGGAATATAGGAAGGTCTAAGGAGAAAGATAGCCGTACAGAAGAAAGATTAAGACTGAATATGTGTATCTGGGAATCATGTACATAGAGATAATAATTAAACTCATGTGAGAGGACAAAATCAATAAAAAATAGTGTTGAAAAGAAAAGGAAGAGGTCCAAGAATAGACCTTTGAAGGATATTCACAGGTAATTAATGGAATATAGATAAAATGCAATATGGTTGTTGTTCTTGAGGCTTGGAGAGGACCAAAATGACTTTATTACATTGGAATCAGGGTACGGTGTGTCTTACTGTGACTGATCATACCAATGTGAGCTCAGAAGACAGCTAGGTCACAAATAGGCCATATGAACATCTGGAGTAGAGATGTCTCTAAATTTGTTCATCTCACTTTTCTTTTGAGCTACTCAAATTTTGCTTTACTCATATAGCACAGAATCTTCTTTGATATGGGCACAGCATGTTGGGCAATCCTGTGCCAGTGTCTGCCATGTCTCACAATTTATTTCAAAGTTCTCTAGGGAGAGCTTGAGAGCATCCTTGTTCCAATTTTTCAGACCTCTTTGTAAGCACTTACCTTGTGACTTTTCTGTAAATTAATCTTTTAGGAAAACTTATGTTTGACATTTGAAAAAACCTGTGGCCATATCGCATCATAATTGTTCTTTCTGCAGTAGAGGTTAAATGCTTGGCAGTACAGCCTGAGAAAGAAAGTCTGTATCCAGCACCTTATCTTGTCAGGTGATCTTCAGACTCTTCCTTAATTCAAATGGAAGCAATTCAGTTTCTTCACATGGCACTGGTATACTGTCTAGGTTTCATAGGCATACAACAATGAGATCAGCACAATGGTTCTGTAAACCTTCAGTTTGATAGGCAGTCAAACACCTCTTCTCTCCCACACTTTCCTTCAGTTCCTCCAGAATACTGAACTGGTTCTGATAACACATGCATGAACTTCATGATCTGAAAACATCCATGGAAATTATACTGCCAAAGTAAATGAATTTGTTCAAAGGATTCAAAATTTGTCAATTTTGTGTAACTGATATTTCCATGTATAGATGGTGCAGTGTTTAGAGGTAGTGAACTTCCATTTTCTTGGCCTTGATGCCATTTTATTTTCATTGAAAGCGTCATTGCTAAACATTGCTAAAAATATACTAAAAAATCATAGGAGTAAGCACACAGCCTTGCTTCAATCCACTGGTGATGGGGAAAGCATGAGAGCATCATTCATTATCCAGAGCCCATACAAACATGCCATCATGAAAGTGGTATACAGTATTAATGAACTTGTGCAAACACTCAAATTTTGCCATTATTTTCCACAAGCCCTAATGACTGACAGTGTCAAAGGCCTTGGTCAGATTAAGAAATATGTATACAAACTTCTGTTCTTCCCCTGTCACTTGTCGAGCTGGGCAGCAAACACCTTATCAGTCATTCCTTGGTCTTTTCTGAAGCCACACCAGATCTGAGGTAGATGACCATGTTTCAGGGAGTGGATTAAATGAAGAAGATCATGGCAAGAATCCTGTCAGCAGTGACTAAGAGAGATTCCCCTCTTGTGATTGCCACAGGACAGTTTATTTCCTATGCTTTTATAGAGATAGACAATAGAGGTTCCTTTGAACTTCTGGGGAATTGACTTCTTGTCATATAGTCTAGAAAATTTCCATCAATGTTCATATGAGCAGTGGACCTCTTGCCTTATAAATCACAGCTGGAATAGAATCAGCACCAGGTTCTTTGCCATACAAGAGAAGCCTAATGGCATTCAAAACCTCTTATTCAGTTGGAAGTTGTGCCACTGAAGGTTTGACTTCAACCTCGGATAAATGGCCATTGGTTTCACCATTGACTGATTATGTCCTGTTGAGACTAAAGTGTTCAGTCCATCTCTCCAGGATTCTGCCCTTATTGCTAGTCACTGTGGCTCCTTTGGTACATTCCAACTAATCCATCCTAAAGGGCTCAGTAGCTCTCACCCCAGAAGTCTACCAAACACAGGCAATATCCCACACAGAGAATAGGGAGGAAATAAGTTCTAAATTATCCGCAAACTCTAAACTTCTAGGATTTTCTTCTCAAATGAGCAGAGGAATCCTGGAGGTGGGTTAGGGTTTACTACTCACTTCCCTCTGAGACTTTTGGGATATAGTGTTTTATTATCCACAGGTGCAAGGGGAGGAGGGGGATGAAAATAAGCACATTTAATATAAAAATTAATGGATATGTGATTTGAATGTTTTTGAATTAGTTTTGTATATCTTTAGTTATATAATTTGAGTCAAGTAACATTCTTTTGTTTCTACTTCTCAATAGGAACATTTATCCAAATAGATTAAGAAGATGGCAAAGACTGGCTACAGGATTTGGAGACAGCAGGGGTTGACAATTATAATTCAAGGGAAGGGAAATGTTAAGAGTTAGCATTCAGCTGCTCAGGAGATGGTGCAACTAAAAGAAAAGTGATGGTAAAAAATACACTTATTGATATCGGATGGAATTTTGTCCTAATGCTGAGAAAATCAGGTCACTGGATACCAAAAAGCCTTTGAGAAGCTTAGATTTTTGTTGTTGGCTTCTTGCTGATATCATGATGATGATAAGATAAAATTTTAGTACTTGACTTAATCTTCAATTTTCTTTTCTTTTATGTGAAGTCTTAAGCTTTCAGAGTACAATAGAAATAAAAGAAACAAGACCTGAAATGTCTGAATTCCCCATCTCAGAAAAGGAAAAAAAAATCATAGCAACCTAACAATAATCAAAGAAGACACAAATAATATTTGAGACAGACATGCCAACAAAAATCATGCCAAGTGTTCTGTGTACAATCTACTGACAGGAAATAATATTCAGAATCAGTTTTAAGCAGTAAAATATTCACCTGCTTCATCAGGGTGCCTTCTGGGGCTGTAAGGAAGCTAAATTGGTGAGGGAAAAGAAACAAAAGTACTTTGTGCCAGGCTCTATAGTAAATGTTGGGGATACCACTACAAAACGAAGATATTCTCTGACTTCAACAAGTACACAGTCTAATAGGTGAAAACAACAAATATGGGATTGAGGTGGCAGTGAGAAGATGCTATGGTTAGAGAAAGTTAGATAAGTGGAATCATAAAATAATTGATTAGTAATATGGTAATGACATTACATTCATATACTACAACTTGTTTGCCCACTCACCAATAGGACATTCCTCCAGTTTTTAGACAATATGAAAAGAGCTGCCACAAATACTTTTCTATATATAAGTACTTTTCCTCTGTTTTGATTCATTTGGAATATAGAGACTATATCATTCATATTATTAGTATACAAAGGGGATAATCTAGTGCCTGCTACAGGAGAATATTTGTTGTTTCAATTAATGATTGAATTAAACATTTGCCTTAATCTTGAACAATTTTAACTGCATTTTCTCTGGAAATAACTTTATCATGAAATAGCTTATGACAGTTTGGAGATAAAGAAAGAGTGAGGAGGAGGGGCAGAGAGAGAAAAATAGGACAATGTGAGAAAGAGACATGCAGATACATACACAGAAAGATATTGACAAAGGCAAAGCCCAAGGCAGAGAGACAAGGAGAAATAATGACAGACAGAGAGAGACAAAGGGAGACTGAGAAGGAAGGGAGTAGGGGGGTGGAGGGAGAAAAAGAAAGAAGAATATATAAGATATGCTGCTATAATCTTCATATTATGGCTAAGGCAGGGGCACCAATGTTCCCATTTATCAGATGCATATAGATGAGAGTGATTTCACCAGAGATGTTAAAATTCCAGATTAGATAAAAGTCTTTTTATTTCAAATCCAAAATTCCTCTGACTAGAATATGCTGAACCTTTACCAACATTTATGTTTCTAATTTTGGATAGATATAGATAAAGGGACAGGGAATTAGAGAAGGGGGATAAAGGGACACAGAAGATTTTAGAAAATCAAATATAAATCAGGAATGAATTCATGAAGAAGAAAGGGACAGAGAGCAAAGAAAATAAACTTTCCAGGGCAGTCTGAATGTCAACCTATTAGCAGGTGAACATTACCTAGAATCTTTTGAAAAGCTCTCAGTCTCCTAGTGTATGAGTTTCCTTATCCATAAAATGAGAATAAAAAATTTCACCGTAGGGTATTTTAAGGATTAAAAAAATACTCTCCATAGAAATAGGAGTTTTAAAATTACAAGAACTTACTATGTTGAAAGTCCTAATAGGTACCTAATAGGTATCAGTTGTACACAACTGAATCAAATTCTATACAACAAACACCTACTGCACTGCCCCTGCTAGAATCATAGCTACCTTTAACTTCTAGAATACTTTATTAATTATTTAATTAAATAAACATTCATTGTTACAATAATAAATATGATTCAATATAATACATTAAAAAATTCTCAATAAATTTGCAAAGTGAAAGTTACTAGTCAATGTTGGGACTGGAAGCTCAATTCCGTGTGGACGGTCTGGGGCGGGTAAAAGTGGGACTTCTAAATCTTAGAGTCTTACGAGGCCCTCCATGAACAGCGGGGGTTTGAGAAGGTCAGACTGAGCTAGCTCGGCTAGCTCGGGTATTTCCGCCTCTCCCCAGGAGATACCTGATGGGTGGAGTCTCCCTGCCCTCGAGGTCGTCCCGGATTGGAGCACACCTAGTTACCTAAGAGTATGGTATTGAGATGCAAACTGTGTGGCTGAAGATTAAGTAGGATTGAGGAAGCCAGAAAGCTCTCTCTTAGCACGTGTGGAGCCAAAGAGAAAAGTAGGGCTCCGCTTCTTTTCTTTCCTCTCTCCCCTCCCCCTCTCTCCCCGCTTGTACTTCTACTTCCAATCCCTTAAGCTTAGCCTCCTTAGGAAATCTCCCCCTCTTCCTCCTAAGGAAGACCCCCCTGCATTTGTAACCCGGACCCTGAAATAAAGCTCAACCCCTGTTTGACTCTGGAACGTCCTTTCTCTCATACGTTTATCCGGTTTGGCCAACCGAAGACCTGGGACAGGTAAGAAAGACTCGGGTAGCCCAATACAGGCCTCCAGGCTTGGCAAGTCAAAATTCAAAACATAAACAAAAACCAGCATTTAAAGACTTCTTCAACCTTCAGCAGCAAAGATGGCAGAGTGAAAGCAGGTTCTTACCTGACCTCTTCCACAAACTTCTTCACATACCTCTAAAAAGTGAATCTGAACAAATTTGAGAGTGGCAGGATACACTAGGAGACATAGTCTGGCAGATTTCCAGCTCAGGACAGCCCAGAAAATAGACAGGTAGAATCTGTTATATGGGGCTGGAGGAGCCCAGAACCACAGGCTGCACCATCACAGACTTGACCATAGCCAGAGCAGAAGGGGAATTGTCCTAGGAGAACTGAATCAGAAGCAGGAGTGAAGATTGTAAAACCTCTCAGCAAGGGACTGAAGTCCAGCGGAACTGAGTGAGAGAGAAGTACAGGGTCCATGGCAGCAGATGCAACCATTTTTGCGATGATCAGCCTCCAGAATAAATGTTTGAAAGTCACCTACTTGAACTTGCAGGAGCCAAGATAGAAGATTAAACTATAAGAGCTCTCACCTTCCCCTTTGACCTTGAAAAACCCAGTGAATATTGCCCCAAGAAAAATTCTGAAATAGCAGAGTGAGCAGAAGGGGAAAGATCAATGCGAAGGGTCCCTCTTGCTGTGGCTGAAGGGGACCAGTGCAGAACTACATCCCAGCAAACACCACCTCGGTGGACCAGAAGAGATTGAGCCCAAGAGGGATGGAGTCAGTAAGTGCCCACACCAGGACAACAGACATGTCTTAGCAAAGTCAGGGGAACTGGACAGATACAAGTTCAGATGGAGCTTCACCAGCCACTGGGTCTACCTGTGTTCTAGCACAGAACTAGGGCAAGAGGAGACCTCCCATGACCAGACCACCCCTCTCATGTGCTTCATCTCAAAAACTTCAGTGTAATCCTGGGGAAACTCAGAAAGACTTCACCTGGCCTTGGCTTTGCTACACACCAGCCAGCTTAGAACAAGGTAAGCAGCATTATATAACTTTCATCTGAAAGAACCACAGGCCAGAACACACAAAACCAGAAATAGGACCCTAGCTTCATGCACAAGAAACATGGGACAGAGTCTCCTGTGCCTTAAAAGCAGAGATCCACTTTAAAAGCCAGGAAAAAGACAATCACCATGAGCAAGAAGCAAATCAGAAAAGCAAAGACCATAGAATCTTACTACAGAGACAGGAAAAGTCAAAATACAAAAGAGGACAGCACTGACAATGTACACATCTAATACCTCAAAATGGAATATGAACTGGTCTCAAGCCCAAAAAGTATTCTTGGAAGAGCTTGTGAAGGATTTTAAAAGTCAAATTAGAGAGTTATAAGAAAAATTGCCCAATGACTTTAAAAATGCAGTTGACAAACAGAAAAATAAAAAGAATTCACTGAAGAGAACCACTGCTTTAAAAGTGGTTGTAAAATTGTCCAAATGAAAAAGGAGGTACAAAACTTTAATGGGAAAACTGGACAAATGGAAAAGGAAGTACAGAAACTATCTGAAAGAAAGCAATTTTTAAAAATTACAATTGGGTAAGTAAAAGCTAATGATTCTATGAGGCATCAAGAATCAGTCAAATAAAATCAAAAGAATGAAAGAAAAAAACAAGAAAATGTAAAATATCTCATTGGAAAAGGAGATCTAAGAATTACTGGTCTACCAGAAAGCTATGATGAGAAAAAGAACCTGGACAATATCTACCAAGAAATCATGAAGGAAAAGTGCCCTGAGGTCCTACATCCAGAAGGCAAAATATTCATGGAAAGAATCCACCAATCACCTCCTGAAAGAGATCTCAAATTGAAAACGTCAAGGGATATTATTGCCAAATTCCAAAACCATCAGGTCAAGGAGAAAATACTGCAAAAAGCTAGAAAGAAGCCATTCAAATATCGAGGAACTATAATCAACATCCAACTAGACCTTGCAGCTTCTACATTAAAAGTTAGGAAGGATTGAAATATGATATTCCATAAGGCAAAGGAGCTTGGACTACAACCAAAGATCAATTATCCAGCAAAATTGAGCATAATTTTTCAGGCAAGGAGATGAGCATTGAATGAAATAAGGGATTTCCAGACATCCCAGATGAAAAGATCAGAGCTCAATGGAAAATTTGATCTTCAAATTCAAGAGTCAAGAGCCACATCCAAAGGTAAAAAGGAAAAAAAAAAATAAAAGTTATTCAATGGGGCAAACTGTGTACATATGATGTTTGTAACTCTTGAGAATTGTATCTGTATTCTGAGATTTAGAAGGGATATACATAGAGAAAGGGTAAGGATATAAGCTGACTTTGATGTGATGATAAAAAACTTAAGGAATGAAAATGGATTGCAAAGGGAGAAGGGGAAAGGAGGAGGCAGAAAAGGGTAAAATACAACCCACAGAGAGTCACAACGGACTATTCCAGTAAAGGGAGAGAATGAAGGGAAATTAGCACTATTTGAACCTTACTCTCATCAGATTTGGGTCAGGGAGGGAACAATATTCTCAGTTAACTATGGAAATGTAACTTGCTCTACAGGCAGTAGGAGGGAAAAATGGAACAAAAGGGAAGGAGTGGTTAGAAAGGAGGGAAGAAATAGTAAGGGAAAAGGCAGGGATGACTGATAGAAGGAAGGGAAGATTGAGGAGGCAGTGGTCAAACTCTCTTGAGGAGGGAAAAGGAGAAGGGAGAAATAAAAGCATAAATGGGAGAGGAAGCAGGATGGAGAGAAAGATACAGATGATAATCATAATTTTGAATGTGAATGGGATGAATTCACCCATAAAATGGAGGTGGATAGTAGGCTAGATAAAAAATCATAATCCTACAAAATGTTGTTTAAAAGAAACAAATTTGAAACAGGGGATACACACAGGGTATAAGTAAAAGGCTGGAATACAATATATTATGCTTCAGCTGATGTAAAGAAAAACAGGGTTAACAATCCTAACCACAAACAAAGCAAAAGCAAAAAGAGACGTAATCAAAAGAGATAAGAAAGGAAACCATATACTGCTAAAAGGCACTATTTAAAATGAAATAATATCATTACTAAACATATATGCATCAAGTGGTGTAGTATCCAAATCTTAGAGAAGTTAGGGGAATTACAGGAAGAAATAGACAGTCAACTCTACTAGTGGGAGACCTCAACTTCCTCTCTTTGAACTTGGTAAATCCAACCTCAAAATAAACAAGAAGGAAGTAAAAGAGGTGAATAGATTTCTGGAAAAAGTAGATATGATAGACTGAATGGGGATAGAAAGGAATCTACCTTTTCTTGGTAGTACGTGCCACATATACAAAAATTGACCGTGCATTAGCACGTAAAAACCTCACAATTCAGTTCAGAAACGCAGAGAAAATCAATGCATCCTTTTCAGAAAATTATGCAATTGAAATTATAAGTAATAAAGGGCCGTGGAAAGATAGACCAAATATTAATTGGAAACTAATGCTAAAAGATGAGTTGGCCAAACAATAAATAATAGAAACAATCAATAACTTCATTTAAGAGAATGGCAGTAATAAGACAACCTACCAAACTTATGGGATGCAGCAAAAGCAATTCTTAGGGGAAGTTTTATACCTCTGAATGCTTACATGAATAAAACAGAGAAAGAGGAGATGAATGAATTGGGCATACAATTGAAAAATCTAGAAAAAGAAGAAATTAAAAATCCCCAATTAAATACCAAGTTAGAAATATTGAAAACCAAAGGAGAGGTTAAAAAGCTGAAGTTAAGAACATTATTGAACTAATAAATAAAACTAAGAGGTGATTTTATGAAAAAAAACAATAAAATTAGAAAACTTTTGGTCACTTTGATTTGAAAAAAGAAAGAATGCCAAATTGCCAGTATCAAAAATGAAAAGGGTGAACTTACCTTCAATGAAGAGGTAATTGAAATAAAAATTAATATTCATTTTGCCGAACTGTATGTCCATAAATTTGGCAATGTAAGTAAAATGGATTAATCCTTCTGAAAATATAAACTGCCCAGATTAACATAAGAGGAAGTAAAACACTTAAATTACCCCATCTCAGAAAAAGAAATTGAACAAGCCATCAATGAACATCCTAGGAAAAAATCTCCAGTGTCAGATGGAGTTACAAGAGAATTCTATCAAACACTTAATGAACAGTTAATTCCAACATAATACAGACTATTTTGGAAAATTAGCAAAAGAATCCTGCCAAATTCTTTTTATGGTACAAATAGAGTACTGATACCTAAACCATGAAAAACCAAAACAGAGAAAGAATATTATAGACCAATTTTCCTATTGGATTTAACTGCAAACATTTTTAATGATAGATTAGCTTAAAGATTACAACTTATCAAGGGAGTAATACAATGTGATCAGGTACAATTTAAACAGTAATGTAGGGCTGATTCAGTTTTGGGCAAAGTATCAGGATAATTGATCATATCAACAACAAAATTAACAGAAAACACATGATGGTCTCAATAGATGCAAAAAAAATATTTTGACAAAATACAACAGCTATTCCCATTGAAAATATTGGCAAGAATAGGAATAAAAGGAGATTGCCCCAAAATAATAAGTAATATCTAAGTAAAATCATAAGAAAGCATTATCTGTAATGGAAATAAGCTACATGCATTACCAATAAGATCAGGGCTGAAACAAGGTTGTCCATTATCACTACTGTTATTCAATATGGTACTAGAAAATTAGAATAGGCAAAGAATCAACTAAGTTGTAACTCTTTGCAGATGATATGATGATATACTTAGAGAATCCCAGAAAATCAAGTAAAAAACTACTTGAAATAGTAAACAACTTTGGCAAATTTGCAGGATACAAAATAAACTCACATAAGTCATCTGCATTTCTATATATTACTAATAAAGCCGAACAGCAAGAGATAGAAAGAGAAATCTCACTTAAAATTACTGTAGACACTATAAAATATTTGGGAATCTACCTGTGAAAACACATCCAGGGGACTATATGAACACAATTATGAAACACTTTACACACAAGTAAAGTCAGATCTAAATAATTGCAAAAATAGCAGTTGCTCGTGGGTAGGCTGAACTAAAATGACAATTCTACCTACATTAATGTACTTATTCAGTACCATACCAATCAAATTACCAAAAAATTATAGAGTTAGAAAAAATAATATCAAAATTCATCTGGAAGAATAAAAGGTCCAGAATATCAAGGGAATTAATGAAAACAAATGCCAGGGAAGGTACTCTAGCCATATGAGATCTCAAATTAGATTGTAAAGCAGCAATCATCAAAACCTCTTGGTAGTGGCTAAACAACAGAGGGGAGATCAGTGGAATAGGTTAGGTACACAAGACACAGTAGTCAGTGATTATAGCAGTACTTTACTGAATAACAAACCCAAAGATCACGGTGCTGGGATAAGAACTCATTGCTTAACAAAACCTGCTGGGTAAACTGAACATAGTGTGGCAGAAACTGGGAATAGACCAACACCTGACACCGTATACCAGAAAAAAGTCCAAATGGTTACATGATCTAGATGTAAAGACTTATACCATAAACACATTAGGGGAGGAAGGAATAGATTATTTGTCAGATTTATGGAGAGGAAGGAATTTATGACCAAATAAGAGATAGAGAATATTATGAAGTGCAAAATGGGTAATTTTGATTACATTAAATTGAAAAGATTTTGTACAAACAAACCCAATGCAACCAAGATTAAGAGGGAAGCAGAAAACTGGGAAAGAATCTTTACAACTGGTGCCTGTGATAAAGGCCTGATTTCTAATGTATATAGAGAATTGAGTCAAATGCACAAGAATACAAGTCATTCCCCTATTGATAAATGGTCAAAGGATATGATTAGACAGTTTTCAGAGGAAGAAATTAAAACTATCTATAGTCATATGAAAACATGCTCTAAATCATTGTTGATTAGAGAGATGCAAATCAAAACAGCTCTTAGGTACTACATCATACCTGTCAGATTGGTTAACATGACAAAACAAGAAATTTATAAATGCTAGAGAAGATGTAGGAAAATTGGAACACTAACGCATTGTTAGTGGAATTGTGAACAGATTCAATCATTTTGTAGAGCAATTAGGAACTATGCCCAAAGAATTAAAAGAACGTGTATACCCTTTGACCCAGCAATACTGCCTCTATGACTGTGACCCAAAGAGATCATAAAAATGAGAAAAGGACCCACATGTACATGTGTTGTCTAAGAACTGGAAATCAAGGGGATGCCCATCAATTGGGGAATGGCTGAACAAATTGTGCTATATAAATATAATGGAATATTATTGTGCTATAAAAAATGACAAACAGAAGGACTTCAGAAAAATCTGGAAAGATTTATATGAACTGATGCTGAGTGAAATGAGCAGAACCAGAACAACCTTATAGCAAGTAAGAGCCACAGTATGTAAGGACTATATCTGATAAACTATGCTCTTCACAGCATTGCAAGGACCTAAAACATTTCCAAAGGACTCACCCACATACAGAGAAGACTATAGAGTTAGAATTATTTTGTTATATGTTTTTTTTTTGTTTTTCATAGTTTCTCCCATTCATTTTAATTTTTCTATGCAACATGACTATGTGAAAATGTTTTTAATAAGAATGCATATGTAGAGCCCATATAAGATTGCATGATGTCTTGGGGAGGGAAGCAAGATAGAAAGAGAGAGAAAAAAATTCATATATATATATATATATATTATATATATATATATATAATGATTTTACACCGATTTTGTATAAAAATCTATAAAACAATGAAATCTCTCTTTTGTCTACATGTACAAAAGAATAAAACCATTCACTTTTTTTCATTCACACAAAAAGAAAGTGACAATCCTCAGGAAAATTTAGAATTGAGTTTTTCATGTAGCATGCTTGCATGAAAACAATTTTTTCTACAAAGAAAAAAATCACTCCTTTTCTGTATACAGTCAGTATCACAGTTTTTGCACGCTCCATTCTCTTAACAGGAGTTCTTCAAAAGTAAAGCTGTAGTTCAGCTTAAGATCACGTATGTTGTTCACTTCATTCTATAGATTTGCTTCCCAAGACAAAAATAAGAAAGGAATAACAAGAAAAAATATTTTTCTCTTATTTTTATGAATCACTTTTGATTTTTTTCTCTTTGATAATGTTGTATAATTGATTTTTTTCTATTTGAATTCAGTATTGGGTTCAATGCATACTCTGACATGTAGTATTTATGTCACCTTGGGCAAATCAACTGAAAATTTTTTTGGTTTTTTTTGGGAGGAAGGGGGGATTTTGGCTTCTTGTGAAATTGGAGTGTTCTATTAAATGAACAATAAGGTGCCTTCCACTCTAAAACTATCATCTTATGATATGCTTGTATTTTCCAATAAACATCTGTGTCTGAAATAGCTCATATGCTCATTTATTCAACATTGTTTGGTGCCTACAAAGTTCCATGCATGCTAATAGACTCTGGGAATACAGAAATAAAATAGAAACAATCACTAATTTCAAGAAATATACTTTCTATTTTGTAAAACAACATGTGCATATAAAATTATTTACAAAATTTTTGTCAATTAATCTCTGCATAGGTTATACACAACCAAGTGTTAAGCCTCGGAGTGGTCATAGGTTGGAGAGGGTATTTTATATGAGCTTTGAAGGAAGCTGGAGAAAGGAACAAGTTTCTATGTATACCTATTGTGTGCTAAGTACTTCACAAATATTATTTCATCCCATCTTCACAACAGCCCCATGAAGTAGGTGCTGTTATTTTTCAACATTTAACTGATAACGACACTGAGGCTATTAATGACTTGGTAGATCAAAAGGCAAATATGAGGCCAACTGGGAACTCAAGTCCAAGAGGTAAACCTGAGGAGTCGGTGACTTGATCGAGCAGGGAGACAGCCAGACACTGAAGTTGGCTGCAGAATATCCTGTATAAGAAATATTAAGTCAGTTTAACTACATTGTAGATACATGAAGGGGATTAATGTGCAATAAGCTTAGAAAGATATGCTGGAGTTAACGAAAGGTAAGTTGTTTCTAAAAGCACATTGTTAGAATTAATGCCAAAGATTGGACTTGTCATCAGATTAAATGGATTTTATATTGTTATCATTATTGGGATTACTTCTAAGCCATTGTAGTGCATTTAGGCCATTCTCATCATTAACCAGCAAGATTTTCTAGAGCATTTTATGTTATGTGTCTTTACATTCCACCCATGTCTAGTCATCTTAGACCTTATTTGAACAGAGAAAGCAATACTGACATTTTTCACCAGTTATTGCTTTCTCCGGAGTTGAAATGATTATAGAAAGAAATAGTTCTTTGACGACAAGAATAGCATATGTGAATCATTTTAAACTTTCCATAAAAGATTACACTATAGAAATGGAAGGAATGTGTCAATACAGTACGTAGAAAAAGTTGGAGAAAACCCTGTTTTTCAGGGCAGGGAAACAGTAAAGTGCAAAGAAAACTGTTGTGAAGGTGAAGTCAGGGCACCAGGACTCACATTTGGACTTTGCGACGTTCTACTTATGTGATGTTGAATAAATAATTTCACCTTTTTGTCCATCAGTTCTCTCATTTTTAAAAGGAATGAGGGGTTGGGTACCAGATGACCACTAGTCCTAACATCCTAATCTTTTCCAACTCTTAATCTATGCATGATCCTGTACATGTTTTATTTCTTAAAAGATGCACTTAAGGACAATATATAGATACTGATGGAGTCTTGAAAGAGGGATGGGATCATAGCTATGGGATCACAATAGAAATAATATTTACTTATAAGGATAAGCAACCATTTTGCTTTGTTGGTATCCAATCATCCAATCCAATAAACATTTATTAGGTTTGTCCCAAGTGATAGACCCTGCGCTAGATGACGGGGATACAAAGGTCACCAACAAAAGTAAAAAAAAAAAAAAGTGTCTGCACTCAAGGAATATAAATTCCATAGGTTTGTCCATGATAATTTCAAAAAACCAGGTAATGAAAAGAAAGGGAGGCAGGGGAAGGGAGTATATATTTATATAGTTCTACTCTTTGTCAAACACTTTCATTTGATCCTCATAACAACTTTGACAGGTAGGTGTTATTATCATCTCCATTTTACAGCTGAGGAGACTGAGGCAAATGACTGATTTGCCCAGAACTACATAGCTAGTAAAAAATTGAAGCCAGATTTTAATTCATATCTTTCTAGCTCACATGTTCTATAAACTGTGCCACCTAAATGCCTAAATACTAAATGGTAAATGCTAAAACCTGTAATACTAATGCTAAGAGCATTGGCAAAGACTTGTATTATGAGGAAATGCATGAGTTGAGGTATTAAGGGAAATGAGGATTCTCAGAAGCAAAAGTGAGAAGGGACTGGCTTCTAGGCATGGGGGATAACCTGCAAAATATGAAGGCAGGAGACAGACTTAAACAAGCAAGTAAGCTGGTTTGCCTAGGACACAGAGTACTTGAGGAAAAAATATGAAATATTCTAGCATAACCTAGAACCAGTTCTTTATTAATTGGATTCTCTGTTTCCAGACAATTTCTGATATCCATCATCCACACAGATTGTCAACCCCAAAATGTGGAGACGGTTTTGTTATTCCTTGACTTAAGCACCTTCCATGGAACCTTATTACCTCTAGAATAAGGTAAAAATCACATTTGATATTTAAAATAATTCTACTTTGGATCTCGTTGTTCTCAACTGATTTCTCATTACTTCATCACATGGATTCAATGTTTCTATCAATCTGGCCTACTGGCACTTCATTATAAATGACATTTTATGCCATGTCTGTCTTTGCACAGGATGTTCCTCATATCTGAAATGCACTCCCTCCTCACCTTTATGTCTCAGAATTCACATGTCCCATGATATCTCAGTTATGATGCTACTTCTTATAGAAGAATTTTCCTAATATCCTTTGTTCTTACTATTCTACTTCACCATTTTCTCCTCTCCCCTAAACTTACTTTGCATTTCTTTACATGCTTGTATTTACTTATCTATTATCTGTTGTTTGTTGATCTATTGTTTGTTTTAATTTTTTTCTCAATGTTTGATAAAAAGTTGTTAAATCAGATGTACAGATATGGTGCTGAATATATGTATATATAGAATCTATACATGTAATAAGTTTACATATAAATATATGTGTAGATATAACACATTAATAATATATATCATATACATATATGCATATATGATTCCATAGATCTAGCACAAATATACAACGTATAAAACACATGCACACATTCAGAATTAATAGTGTAAATAAATAGAACTAGACTGAGGGTCAGAAGACCTGGAGTTCTACCTCTACTCAATCAATAACTTTGTGACCTTAAGGAAGCCATTCACCTTGGCCTCCGTTTCCTCACCTGCAAAATGATGAAGTAAGATCTGATCATTTCTAAGATCTCTTCTACATCTAAAATACTATAACTATGTTTTAAAACAGTTCCATCTCTTATGAAACAAAATGTGAAGAGAATCGGCATGTTATAGTGGATAAAGAGTTGGCTTTGAAGATAAGAAAAGCTGGTATCAAGTACTTTTTGATGCTATTTTAGTGAAGGTAAGCTAAGTAACTCCTAAGTGTCCCATGGTAATGCAAAACATTCTAAGTTACTGAAAAGATGCCAACCTATACTGATAAAGGGAGCTGGTTTCCTATGCCAGTGAAATGACAGGTTCACTCTGATCCTTATCCCTAAACCCAAGAAGGTACCAACCTGAATTTGCAGAGAGAGTTGTCGTACCTGGTAGTTCCTAACGTCAATTAAATCAAAGTCTAGTATGTATCCTTATCTTTATTTTATAGTTAGTTACTGTATTTTTAAATCCTTAATTAAAACAAAGCCATCACAATAACTAAGCGTGAGTTGGTAAACATTTTAAAATAATTCATATAAATTTAACTACATTGATCAACTTGGCTGATGGGCCAGGTAACACTGTATTATGACACTGTCTTTATCTGCTGATTTTGAAAAGAATTCCTAGACTAGAGGAACTGGTTATTTCACTCCCCTTCATAGCACTGTAAGCTCCTCAAACATAGGGATACTTACTTATGCTCCACACAACTTAACACCACGCCTTGCATTTAGTAACTGTTCAATAAGCATTTGTTGAACTAATGAATTTCCATTGTCCATTCATCAATTTAGGTATGTTATATGTTATTATGTGATAAAAATTACTATAGAAAGTTGAACTGAAGAATCTTCTCTCTCCTAGGTTACACACAGGTACTAGGTTAGCTTGATATAGTGGAGAAATTTGTTTGATCATAGCTA
This sequence comes from Notamacropus eugenii, assembly GCF_028372415.1. Classification (NCBI taxonomy): domain Eukaryota; kingdom Metazoa; phylum Chordata; class Mammalia; order Diprotodontia; family Macropodidae; genus Notamacropus; species Notamacropus eugenii. Next base: position 448,658,025 of record NC_092876.1, on the reverse strand, counting down.
GTCACAAAAAATGTATTTATGCAAAAAAGTTGCCTTGTAATTATTTGCAAAATCTTGCAAAAGGAGGCAACCTTCTGACAAACAATGTTGATTTTACTATCAGAATTTACTGTCTACCTGAAAATGCAGATGCCATCCTGCTTGATCTTAATTTTCCTGAAAACTTTTTATATTATCTTTCCCATGGTCTCAGTATGATGTCTTCCATGGCACAGACTAAAACATGGTCCCATGAGTGAGGAAAACTTAGGTCAACTGTCTTGAGGCTGCTAGGTGGCACTCTATCTACTGATAGAGCTCTGAGCCTAAAATCAGGAAGACCTGAGTTCCAAGTTAGTCACTAATACTTGGGCAAGTCACTTAACCTCTGTTTGTCTCAGTTTTCTCAACTGTAAAAAAGGAATATGTCCCAGTCAGAGGAATTTGAAGGCAAAAGTAAAATCAGAAACAGTTTCAGAGGAAAAACAAATGAAAATGCCTAGACTGGAATCAGGGTATCTTGTGAGGACGTCATGGCCTGTCCTGGACTGTTCTCCAGTCTCACCAAGGTCAGACAGACCTTTCCTGCCAAACGTTTAAGGTGTATTGGGTTGGAAAATTGTTCTACCTCATCCTTTTGTGTGTTCTGTTACTTCAGAATTTATTTTAGGGCATTGTGTGAACGTTATGTGAAGGTGTTTGAAAGGTCTGGGGGAGAGCTTAGGTGAGTCCCTCCCATCTCTCTGCCATCTTTGTTCTGCCTCTCCTCCTTAACACTTCAAGTTTTGCCTGATTTTTTTCCTCCTCTGTATCAGTGCTGCAAAGTAAGGAATGAAAATATTAGCATCTTTACTCTATAGAAGAAGAAGGTGAGGTTCATAGGCCCTTCCCTTGGAAGGAACTCACCAGTGGGAGAAGGGGATTAACATGGCGAAAAGGTATTCCTGTATGACAAGGATTTAAGCAATGAAAGATGTTCTAAGATAAGAAGAGTCAGTACCATAGCCAGTGAAGGTGTATGTAAATATTTGTGAGGAGGTTAGTTGAAATTTTTCCCTAAAAAGGAGGGCCCTGGAAGGAACAGGAGACAGAATTTCAGCTGAGGAATATTCTTTAAAAAATAATTATTTTTTAACATTTCCATAAGTAATTCTTTCTGTACATAATATACTTTAACAAAAATTTGTAAATATATATAAAAAAAAGGAAATAAAAAAGAAAGGAAAGAGGACTTTTTCACTAGGTCTTGTCTCAGACTTTGTCTTCTGAAGGTGTCTGTCCCGGTCCAGTCATGTCTAGTTCTGTCGCTTATGTCTCCTTTTTCCAATGTCACCCCCAAAGAGGGGGTTAGGCCTCCAATGTCACAAGAAGGAGGTTTGGTCTGGGCAATAGTTCAGCAGACAGACCAGCACAGACAGGATGGCAAGAGGGGCTACTTTGCAGGAAATGAGAGGGGGTAAAGGCAGAGGGGGCAGAGGTGGGAGGGACAAGCCTCCAGCAAAGACCTCCTGGATGTGGCTGGATACTTGGAACTCCAGCTACAAGTTATGTTTTAATTACCTTACAGGCACTGCAGGCTTGTCGGGGGCACTGACGCAGAGCGCAAAAGCAGGGAGCTGTAAAGGTGGAGGGGGAAGCCTGGAGAAGGGTCAGGGACCTTAAGTCCTGCAGCTGGTGCTTTAGCTTCATGCGGCGATTCTGGAACCAGGTTTTTATCTGAACTTCAGTTGGATCTTGCCTGCCAGTTTGTGCCTTTCTGCAGTGCTCGGGTAGTGGCAGCTTTGAAAAGATCTCTCCAGAGTGCTGATATGCTTGGTCATGAAAGCCTTGAGAATATGGACTGGGGCCTCCTACAGCCCACAGCTGCCACTGTAGATCTCAGGGGAAGCCTCTTCACCCAGAGACCTGGATTTGTCTGAGGAAGACCTCCAGTGGTGGTGGCGGGTAGCTCCGGGGTCCAGAAACTCGTAGAAAGGCCCTCTGACTACAAGGTATCAAGCCCCGCAAACAAAGATCCCCTGCGAATACCTGGGGGCCTTGGCCTATCTCTGAGGTAGAAGCCTCATAGTCACTTTGGCTGAGGTGTGAGTGTTTCTGGCTGCTCTCCGCGAGCCATTCCACAGAGAATGGGGTCTTCAATATTGGGAGGATGCTGGACAAAAAGGGAGACATACTTTGACTAGAGGAATATTCTTTTTAAAGATGTAAGAATAATTTAGTCTCAGCCTTGATCCTCCCCCTCTCTTCTTCATCTTGGTTGAATAATGACCTTTTGAGCTAAAAAGGATCTAGAGGATTTTAGATTTTTCAGGTTCTCCTTTAGCATCCCGAGTGATCACTCATGAACTGGGCTGATGGCAGTGTCTGCATTAGTAGCCCAGGATTGGCTGGATAAGAGGAGGAAATCTAATTCAAACCTCCACAACATTCCCAGAAGAAAAGTTATACTTTATACTTTATATAAGGGAAGCCTCTTGAAAACTTCCATTTGTGAATTAATGTCTTGCCACATGTGCTCTGTAAATTTGTGCTAACTTTCCCAAAAATTCTATTAATACTTTTGAATGAATATATTATAGACCTTTTCTGTGGGGTGGGTGTTTTTACATATCCATATTCTCTGATCCCTTTTCTAAAACTAGAATGAAAGGTTATCAACTGACAATTATTAGAGAAAACATATTTACTTGTAGGGGCTTATGTGTTTTGCTTATAGAAAATCTCCCACTAAACTGTTTAGGAATGCCCCTTAGGTAAGGGTTGCTACCCTTATAAATGATATGGTAATTATATTTTGGACTTCTTCCTTATACTACAAGGGTTAGTTGGGATAGTTACTTCAGAGAATGTGCTCTGTGCATTATGTGTAATTTTGGGAGTCCTTGTATTATTGTAAACTGTAGATATTACAAAATACTTTTTGCATGTGTGTTTCAACTTTCCATTACTAGTCAGAGAAAGGAACTAAATGATGAGCTGTTAATAGTGAAGACACTTACCTATGAACATTTTATGTGGAAAAATCATGACCAAAATCTACACTAAGATATATTTTTTTAAAAAGAACATAACATCCTATACAACAGAACCGAGACAAAACAAATAATATAATAATTCACTTGACTCAAAAGAATAACGTGTTTTAAGTATGTCAGTTCATTTATTAAGTTACACCCTTGTAATTTATTTTGCAAACAAATTTCTAGGATAATATAAAAAAATCAGTGAACACTTCAAGCTTTGGGTTAGGGTGAATTCAGTGGAAAGAAAAGATGATAACTGAGAATAATTTGAAGAATTTTCCCATTTTATCACTGGGAAAGAGTCAAGAAATGTATCCAAGGTACCTACATGTCAGGATAATATCTAGGAATTCTTGTACCATCTCATTCAATTGGAGAGTGCTATTCAAAGTGCATTTTGCCAGGAGATGCAACTCATCCCTAAGAAGTCTGATCCTTAGCTCCATTTGGTGGCTTTCCAAGATGAGGCAGAGGTGTGTATTGTGTGTGTGTGTGTGTGTGTGTGTGTGTGTGTGTGTGTGAGAAAGAGAGAGAGAACAACAACAACAATGGTATGGGGTAGAGTAGTGGTGCTTTGAAGGCATCGTGAAAGAGTGTGGTAGCATATGAGCCCATCTGAGCACATTCCAATGAGCATGTCAATGATGGGAATGACAACTCAAGGTGAATGAGAAAGCAATGTGCAATATGTGGTCTTTCATGGAGGAACAGCAAGCTGGAGTGTCATCACTGGGACGAAACACCCTCCTACCATATTGGTGGCTTGGGGAAAAATTCTGATTGTCTTTCCTAAAATCTCTATAGCAGACTTATTCTAAGATTCCTCTGATAAAGAATCTTCAAATAGAATCCTCAGAGGAAGTTAGGAAAGCTTGTGCAAAAGGGGCCATGTGCTCTCTACCTATTCCTACTTCCTCCCAGATGCTCATGCCTGAATATTTTTATATAGTTGAAAACTGGTTTAGATCAATGTAAAACAAAGACTTGAAGGGAAAGTGCAGTTTTCAGAAAGAGAATACCCAATCTAATAGTTGTGTGGAAGATAGAAGGTGAAGCCCTATTGATCGTCGTTGGGTACATTGGGACAATTTTTGATCTGATTGCATTTTCATGAGCTTTCTATGTATCCTTAATCAGTAATAGAAAGAACTACCATTTCCCTGCTCCTCAATACTCACTCCACACCAAGTCTTTGCCTAGAGAGCAGGTCCCTCTAACTGCAGGAGTCTATAATCATTCTAGTTTGACATATCCTAGAGCTACCCTCATACAAAGTTGTTGCTGCTGCTTCTGCCACTGCTGTTGCTGCTACAGTCTTTGTTCCAAAATCATACAGGTCCATTACCTTTCTTTCCATGTAAACAAGTTACATAGACAAAGGAAAATACATTGTGGAACCAGAATTACAGTACAAAAGGAAAATACAGGACTCAAAAACACAGCGTTAGATTTATATGAGGGCATATTTTAAACACTGAGATATATCTTTATTTCAACTCAGAATGAATATAATTTATCATACTTTAAGGAAGAAATTTAACTTGATTTGGAAGTACTTCATCCTCCCCTTTCTCTTAAGAAAGAAAAAAAGACTTTGTTCTAAAGATGTTCTTTATAGGTGGGACAGTAACAATGCATGGGGGAGTGTGGGAGATGAGAAGAGGAAGTGGGAGAACTGAAGTGTCACCTTCTCACGTCAGCAAGCATTCTGTCTCGTGGGCATAGAGATATTTAACATTTCATCTTGCACATTTCATCATATTTATACACTTGCTTCACAGGAAAGTTATTGTAGCATGGAAGAAGTAATAAATTCTAGAATTTTCTTGTCTTGATATTTGAATTTTTCTTTTAGTAGGATGAATAATTTTCTCAATGATCTACTTTGTCCTCTGGAAAACATCCATCTTCTCTGTTAAAATGGTCTTTGATAAGCCAACATTTTGTTACCAGATAAATCAAAATGAAACTTCAATAATTTCCAAAGTTTTATGGCAGTTTGATTTTTATTTTCAGATAAGAGAAACTGAAATAAATCTAATATTTATCATCTCAAAGATGTAATCACATTACTCAAGGTAATTTTTAATGTATATCAAACCTATGAAAATATTTCAAGGACCCTAGATATCCTTATATAGGCTATAGAAGTGCCTCTCTTCTTCTGAAGCAGTAACCAACTGATGCTTTAACAGAAAACAGTCATCCAGTGGTGGCAGCCCTCTGGTGATGAGCCTCTGTGCTAGTCCTTTGGGCAACAGACACAAAGAACATTTACATGAGACATAATCTCAAAGCCTTTCTGGCTTTGTAGCTGTTGGAATATATATTGCTCCCAATTTGAGAATACTTTTGAGTTTTTTTCTCCTTTGAGAATCCAAATGCAACACCATGCCATGATAAGGTATAAAAGGTAGGATTTTAAGCCCTTGCAGTACATATAATATTAGCGTTCTTGGGGTAGGCCTTGGAGAGAAAATTGGTATAATTAGCTTTAAGAAAGGTAGGCTTTCATATTGGAGGAAGGATGAAGTAATAAATATATATGAAACTTCATGAGTTTTTGCAGAAGTAGAATATTTAAGTTTCATCCTTTATAGCATGAGTTCTTAACCAGTGCATATACGTGTGTGTGTGTGTGTATTCTCTTTGAAAGTCTGCTGAAACCTATTGAAATTCAGTTATTGAATATTTTTAAAAGTTTGCAAATCCTAGGTTAGGAACCCCTTTGTAGGGAAAACAAAAAATGTCATGATCTTTCTGGAAAACAGTATTAGTTACAGGATGAGATGCCATCAAATAAATGATCATATGTACTTTCCTCTTATCCACTGAGCTGCCTTTCTGACATAACCTTCTACAGTTCAATTCAATTCACCAAATATTTAAGTTCTCATAATGTGCCAAACACTTCTCTAAGGATTGTAGGAAGGGAAGTGAGAGGAAGGAATAGGTATGTATATAGTTTATTATTCCTCCTCTCCACTTTGCATGTGCTGCTGTGCCTGTTTTCAACTCCACACAACTAGATGTTCCAAGAGTGATACTCCCTGAATCCTTCCCTCTACTTTCCTGCCGCCTTTTGTGTGCTGTCTCCCCCCATTAATTCATGAGCTCCTTGAAGGCAGGGACTATCTTTTTATTAATTGTACCCCCAATACTTAGCACAGGGTCTGGCACACAGCCAGCAAATAATAAAAGTCTATTAGATCAACCCTACTTTATATCCCAAGCACTGTATACTTACAACAACCCTACATGACAGATAGTCTCATTTTACAATTGAGAAAATTGAGGCAAATGGACGTTAAGTGACTTGCCCACCCAAGATTACACAGCTCATAAGTATTTGAGGCTGGATTTTTAATTGAATTCTTCATGTCTAGACAGTGTTCTAACCATGAAACCATCTAGCTGTATTAGAGATACAGAGACAAAAACAAAATAGTCACTATCCTCATAGAGCTTGCATTTTACTGTGGGAAAAGAAGTTTTGCAACCATAGGTAAATATAATATGTACTTAAAGTAGATTAAAGAGAGGGAAGATTGAGAGAGGTCTACTAATTATTAGGGGGGATGCAGGGGGAGTTCACATCAGAGTTGACATTTGACCTATGCTTTTAAGGGAGTTAGAAATTTGAACAGTTGGGTAGAAAATAAAAACATTACAGAGTTGGTGGCAAGTGAGAACAGAAGGTGATAGATAAGAGTTGGAATTTTGTTTAACAGTCTAGGAGACTGAACCATTGCACTTCCATATCTCTCTAGAATTTTATATCCTTTAGGCAGATCTTTGCTTATCAGACCTAATTCCAAGTTCCCGTGTCCCTGACCTCACTTCCTACTGGTTAGGTCATTTTTCTTTTATTCTAGAACTCAACTCCATATTCTTTAGTCCAAGCTGGTAACCTGACCTTGAATGTCCTTCACTCTTCCATATCTTGTCAGAAAAAGCCTCATCTCTTTCTCTATTTCACTGGATATTTTTCTTCTCCAAGTTTCAAAAGGCAGGGTTCATGACATATATATATATATATATATATATACATGTGTATACATATATATACACACACACATATATATATATATATATATATACATATATACATATACATATATACTGACATTTAAACAAAACACCTAGAGAGATATATATTGGTGGTATAATGTCCTCGTTTGTCAGGGGAAAGTTAATGCGCTTCCTGAAGTTCATTATTTAATACCAATACATGGCTTTAGCTGGAAAAATCTGGATCACATATAGTTATATTCATTAAGTGGGGCTCTGTTTATACTGCTATTGCCAACTTCAGTGATTTATTTTGAAGTAACTTCATTTACCTTCAATAAACCCTAATAAGATCATCCAATGATAGGGAGAAATGTTCTTGAAACTTACATGTCTATATAAATTTTAGATGCTCAATTTCTGTTCAGAAATTCAAACACACCCAATTATTCTTGCACTTAAAAATGGTTAAGGTTATGGCATGATATCTTATACTTTGGGAAAATGGTTGTCTAAAAACTACTAGCAGCATCCTAATAAATGAATGAGGTTTTTCTTTTTTAATTAAAAAAGCAATACAAGATTTGAAGTCAGTGAGCATAGCTTTAAAATCCATCTCTACTGCTTAACCCCTGTATAAATTCTTAACCTCTCTGAGCTTTAGGTTTCTTGCTTATAAAAAAGCAAAGAAGTAGGTTAATTGATTTTTCAGTTCACATATAGGTTTGAATATTCCATCTTATGATCTTATGGAATTTTACAAGCATGTAAAAATGAGTTTAAAAGACCTAGAGGACAATTATTTCACTTACATAGCTGTGGGGATTTGGAATATGGTCAAAATATCAAAATAAAACAAAATAAAACCTCAAGAATATGTTGGAGAGAAGGGAGAGGGAGAAAAAGAGAGAGAAAAAGAGAAAGAGAAAAAGAGAGATAGATAGAGAGAGAGAGAGAATAGTATTTCTTCAATGTAAAACTTGTTCAAATAAAAATGGCTATTTTTGATGAACTATTATCTGTATTTGATACTGCCCCCATTAACTCAAAGCACCCCTGTCTCTTAGAGATTCACACTCAATGTTTTATAAGTAAAATAGCTATAATTATCCTTAAAATTGTATAACTACTTTTAAAAGCTAAAGGCTTTAACATTTTCCAACCTAACGGTTTATAATTTAGCCAAAGAAATTTATTTTACAGTTATCTTCAAAAACAGTGATACTGTAATTGATGGTACATTTGATATGTAAAGATAGTATTCAATGGAAACTATTTCCCTTAAAAGACATCTCTAAAATATTACTTTTTCTCTAATACAGCATATCAGAAGGTAGTGGAAGTTGGATTGATGATGAGTTAATAAATCATACTTAGTAGTAGTGTCCAAATAAGTGGTTTTTTTTTTTCAATTTGAATTGCTGTTATTTCTTATACTGTTATACAAAAGAACATTCTTTAATATCATACTGGAGTCTAAAAATGAGGCTATTGTATTGGGAGGCGATGGTGAATGTGATACTACAGTACTAGGCTACATTTCTCAGCTTTCTGTAATGAGTCTTGGCCAAGAATCTGAAATTCTGGTTTCCATTGCCAGCTCTGTCCTTCACTACTTGTGTGGTTTGGGGTAGTCATTCTTTTGACCTCAGTTTCCGCAGCTATAAAAAGAAGGGATTGAATTAGGTCACCTCAAACTCCCCATTCTAACATTATAACTCAATAATCTCCTCAGTTCCAAATGAATATCTTGACTATGGAACTTGAAGATTCTGATATATCTAAAAGTGAGAGTTAATTAATGATTCTAAACCTAGGGAGATCAGGTCATAATATGGAAGGCTCAGCCTGGTTAAGCTTGAAGACACTTTTTTAGGACTCGTACCAATGTCTGAGGTATTTGGCTATCATGGTAGGAAAGGAACAACATGTATTTATTTTAAAATGATTATTTTTCCTGTTTGTTTTTCCTACAAGTATGTGGCACATTCCTTGCTATGGCAACCTCATTGTATTGCATGGGAATTTTTTTTTTTTATTTCAAGTCAATTCAGTTCAGCTCAATTCAGCAAACATTTCTTTATCCAGGGTTACCTCCTACAAGCCCAATCACAGAGTTAGAGCTGGAAGATCTCTCACAGTTCTTCTAGCCCAGCACATTCATGCAACTGATGAGAAAATTCAGACCTAGAAAGGTTAAATCTCTTGCTTAAAATCATACAGTAACAACAAAGTAAAGCTTGCGGACCAGATTTTCAGACTTTAAACCCTATTTTCTTTCTACTCACTTATTCTACATTCTGAATCAATCAGTCAGTCAGTTACTAAATCAATCAATTAATATCAGGCACTGTGGTAAGAACTAGTGATATAAGGAAAGGCAAAAGACAGTTCCTGACCTTCAGGAGCTCCTAATCTAATGGAGAAGTTCACAATCTAAGTATATAATCCTTCTAAGACAAGGGTTTTTGTTCACTCTGTAAAATTTGATTAAATTAGAAATATAATCTTGCTCATAATTAAGAAGCATGAAAGCAAGATAGAAAATGAGCAGTGTCACTAGTTAGATATGTTAGAATGTCCACTCTCTACAACATGAAATCTCATTATCCTTACATGAAAACAGGATTTCCCCATATATAAACCTCTTTCCCCCTTCTTATTGTTTGCATTGAGAGTAACTGATGAATTTTCACATATTCAATTTGCTCATTGAGACCTGTTTAGATTTACTTCATATAATTAATCTTCCTAAAACTATCATTGACAAAACATGAGAGGACTCTCATTCAATTTAATTCAGAAATTACACAAATTACATTTGGAAACTTGGTTCCATGTGCATGTGTCACATGAATGTGATTTCATTCATGTATGCCCTCTCTTGACCCTGAGGTAAAAATCACAGCTCCTCTATAACACAGGAGAAGGTTCTCAACAGTTATTGTGTCAGAAAACTGACTCAGTGGACAATCTGTTGATGAACCCCTCCGAGTTGAGTACTATTGATCCTAATATCAGAGCTATATAGTGAGTCACTAAGCCCAATCTAATAATTACATAATAATTAATTATTTTATTATATCTAATATCTATATTATATTTAATAATTACTTAATATTAATAATAATTACTTAATAAATTAGTACACTGCATCCTAAATAATAACCCAATGTGCTGAAAGCGTTTCTTAATGTCCCACCTTCAGTTTCAGCAACCTAGATCCAATAATGACCTCTCTGGCAACTTAGGGCTGTAATTTGTCCATGTGGAGGGAATATCACTCCTATGAAGTTGTAAATCTTTGAATGTTTAGAAGACTCTCCCTCTTTATCTCTGTCACTTGGAATATCTAGCTTCATTCAAGAAACAATTTGGAAATTTCTTCCTACATGAAATATAATCTGATCTTCCCAGGTGTTACTACTCTCTTCTTGTTCAAAATAGCTTAAAAAAATATTTTTGATATATTCATTATATGTACTTGCCTGTGTTCATTCTGTGCATCACTCCCCCTTAACTCTCACCAGTAGCAAAATGTAAACTCCCTGACTTCAAGTCATTTTGTCATTTCAGAAGTTCAGAACATAGTACAAACTAGATATTTAGTAAACATTTGTTGATTGAGTTAAATGGAATTGAATTCAAACAGTTAAGATATACTGGGCAGAAGTGACAAAGAGAGAAATTGAGGTTTGATGTAAGGTAGGGAAAAGCTTTCTACAAATAGAAGTATTCAAAAGTGAAATGGGTTGGCTTATAGGGTAGTGGGTTTCCCCACATTGCAATTTTAGAGTAGTAGGTTTCTGAACAGGTCCTCCATCCAGGAAGCCCTGAATCTAGTGACAGAAAATAAGAGACAGATAAGGATACTAAACTTATTTTAAAGATAAGGCCTTCCTTGGTTTTCTCTTTACAGCCTTTGACTATAAAAAGGAGATCAGAGATCGGCTTCTCCCCTACTCCTACCACTTACCCCTCCACACCTCTATCATATACAGAAATACTCATGTCTATAAACAAAGGTAGGATAGTAGCTTGTCACTTGTCTAGTAATGATTAGACTAGTTGGCAACTTCACACCTTGCAGCAGTGAAATTCTGATTCTGTAAAGTGGCTAATATATCCTAGGCTGTCACTAAGTACACCGTGTCCCATTAACTTCCATAGTCGTTTTCCTTCCAATTGTTTCATTTATACATTATCTAGCCTCAATGACTGGAGAGAAAGAAAATGAATGCTTTCATCCAACTTGGATAAATTTTCACAAGGCTAAAACTTTTCATTAAAGTAACATCCATTTTATTTATCTTCTACTTAAATTACTACTGTTTCTAGCACTTGTATGTGGAAAAATCCACCTCAAATTATTCCAAGGAAGCAGATGTTTCAAGAACGTTTGTTAACATTCTCAAGCAAGCAGTTAAATTTAAAAGGAGGATGTGTTTAAATGAATTACAATAGTATCAGATTGCATTTTCAAATTCTGAAATTACAGCTAGAGTAGAAGAAATTGTAACACTTTTCTTTCCCTTTTACTTGAGTTTTTTTTTTTTTTTCATATTCTCCCCAACATGGACACAATTAGCTTCCATGTATGGGAAAAATACAAGACATCGGCTTTTAAGATGGAATTGTTTGTATGGCACATTGCTTCAGGATATCACTTATAATTAGTGAGTTAACAGGGAGCCCCAAGAGCTCACCAAAATATGAATATTTTCTATTTCATCAAATAGTTAGACATACATAAATAAAAGATTAAAATATAATAAAGATATCAAGACGAACTTCCCAATTTCCCTGTTACTGCCCATGGCACCACTACCTTCTCAGTCACTGAGGCTAATAACCTCAGTGTCATCCTCAGTTGATTGCTCTGAAACTGTCATCCAATTTACTTCTGAATGTTGCCATTCATAGCTTCACAATATCTTTCAAATAAATCCTCTTTTCTCTACTCCCACAGCCAGAATGCTGGTTCAAACCCTCATCATTTCTCACCTGGCCTACTGAATTGTCCTTCTAACTAGTCTCTCTGTGCCTACCCTCTCTCCACTCATCCTACCACTTAGCTACTAATGTTATTTTTCTAAAATGTAGGTCTACATTAGCCATCCATCCCACCTCACACTGCCTTGCATGAACTCAAGTAGCTTTCCATTACTTCCAGAATAAAATATACACACTTTTTGGCATTTAAAGGTGTTTATAACCTTAACTTTTCTTACTTTTCTAATTACATGCCTTCAAATATTCCATGATTCGGTAGAGTTAGCCTACTTGCAGTGTCTTGAAAAATGATATTCCATTTCCCATCTTTATTCCTATTCCTATTCCCATTCCCATTCCTATCTTTGCATTGACTGTTACCCATGGTGGGAATACTCCATCTCTTCACTTCTGCCTCTTAGTTCCCTGACTTTCTGGAATCATATCATACATGACTTTATTCATGAAGCACTTCCTGATTCCCCTAATTATTCATGGATTCTTCTCTGAAATCACCTTCTGTCTACCATCTGTTTTACATGTACCTAGTTTTTTTTCATGCAATTTTCTCATTATATAATATTCTTCTTGAGGATATGGATTGTTATTGCCTTTGTGTCCTCATAGCTTGACAGACTACCTGACATATAGTATGCATTTAAGAAATGCTTATTTGACTGACTAATAGGAAGTAATGGCCTTGAATTACTCTCTCAGGTTTAGTATAAGCCTATGCCTACTATGTGGGAAGCTAGGTGGTGCAGTGGATAGAGCACCAGTACAGGAGTCAGGAGGACCTGAGTTCAAATTTCACCTCAGACACTTGACACTTACTAGCTGTGTGACCTTGGGCAAGTCACTTAACCCCAATTGCCTCATCCTGGGTCATCTCCAGTCATCCTCATGAATATCTGGTCACTGGATTCAGATGGCTGTGGAAAAGAAGTGAGACTGGTGACCTGCACAACCCTCTTCCACTCAAAACAAAGTCAAATGCAAGTCATGTCACTATTTCTCTGATGTCATGGTCTTCTTCAGCAACGAAGAACAAACACAATACAATGTCTACTATGTTCATGGGCTTCTCCTGTATGATACCACTGCTTCTGAAAGGAGGGATATCCCCTTTCCATTTTTGCTGAATTCTGAAAGATACATGTGGTAGAGCAGGCTTAGCTAAGTCATACATATCTAATATTTCAGACACTATATATTCAGCAAGGATATGTCTCTTTCAGATAGAGCTGACTCCCTCCTCATCTCTTTCCCCACTCCATTTCCATGCATACATGTCTAACAAGATATGGCAACTTGAATGGTAAGTGGATCAACTAAGACTGGGGGACACTAACTCTATGTGCCAGCCTTGTTAACACTTTTAGATGAAAGGAAGTCATGTCAGTGGCTCAAACCTTAGCTTCCTTCAATCAAGTCTTAGGGAGAGTTTCCTTTCATTTTAGGGAGCAAAGAACCCTTCTCAAATAAAACAAAACAACCTTCACCAACCTGAAGGGAATCTTGATGGCTATGGTTCTTACCACAAGATACAAGAGGAAAGTTGAAGAGTTAAGTCCTCAAGAGCTCAGATTTTCACCAGCAGTTGAGTTCTTGCAAAGTAGGGCTGCCTTGTTTTTGTGAAGGAAATGAGGATATAACTGATATTCTCTAGAAAGTCCTTTCATAGAATTAGTTATCTTTTGTCCAATGACCAATGTTATGTAGTCCCAGTAGGTGAATTGAAGAGCTTCTAAAATTTGATCAGCTTCTAACAATGGACCACAATCCATTATAGCATCAGGCTACGTAAGAAATCACATTATACTCTATTCTTAGGTTCCCCAATCTGTCTCCCTTTCTCAGGGAAAAGATGAGGCTTGACTGACTTGCTCAGATCAAAAAAAAAAAAAAAAAAAAAAAAAAAAAGGAGCATTGGGTAGAAGTTGTAAAAAAAGTCAAATTAGGCAACAGCTTCACATCAAAATGCTTAAGGTAAAAAAATAGTTTTTGTCTAATAATTAGACATTAAAAATGAATATTGGTAGCCTCAGGAAGCAATAGTTTCTCTTTCACTGGGGCTTTCCAAGTATGTGCTGAATGATTACTTGCCTTGTATGTTATAGTGGGGCATTTCTTCTAAAACATTGACTTGCACAACATGGTCCCTGGAATTCTGAACTTAAGCACTTCTAATATTATTCTTTTAAAAATAATTTTTTTCATTTATATATATATTAATATATATTACCTAATATAACTTTCACAACTCCTTATCAGAGAAAGATTCCTTATACTAAATGAAAGGCTGGGGTGGGAGAAGAGAAGTATAGTAACTTCCGTTTTATTTATTTATTGTTTTAATGATGTTAAAGCAGTGTTCCATATTTGATCTCCAAAATCTGGAAAGAAAAGGTGGGGGGAAATGCCTTCTCATATTTTTCCCTGGGACCATCCTTGATGTTTATACTTTTATAGTCATTTATAAATTATAGCTAAAATCATAATGAATTTTGGTATTTATGAGGGCTTTCTTTTAATCATTGACTTATTTCTGGTATAGAACAAGTAGAACATTTGAGCTAACTTATTTGCTAAATTATTAGCTGCTTTCCAGAAGGTTTATTCTAAATTCCACATCCACCAACAGTACTTTAGTGTGCTGATCTTTCCACAACCCATCAATATTAACTGTTCTTATCTTTTGTCATATTTACTAGTTTGATACATTTGAAGTAAAATATCATGGTTGATTTTATTTGCATTTCTCTTAGTATTAGTGATTTGAAGTTGTTTTTATTTTTCCATTTGGCTAATAGGGACTGTGACTAAAAACTTATTTCATATATTTTGAGCACTTACCTACAGGGTCATACATTTTAACTCTATATGTTTCTCTTAATTGTCAAGACATGGTAGATATCAGACCCTGATCAGAGATATTTAATAGACTTTGTAGTACTAGCATCCTTTTCATCATATTGAAGTAACCCATTCACAAGTCCTGTATATTCTTGAAGTTAAGTTGTTATAGTTGTAAAATGTTTTACACAGTCCTTTGCACATAGTAGGCAGTATATAAATATTATTCCTTTCTCAGTTGCGCACTTTCATCTACAGATAGTCTGCAGGTTACGTGAATTAGATTCTAAACCAAGTATTTCTTGCTTTTATTTCCCCCTCATATGACTTATAATGATAATTATTGCATATCTTAAGTGCATTCTTGGTGAAAATAGTAAACAGTAATATTGAGGGTTGTATAGACAACATGTAAATGGTATGTCAAATCCTCAGAATCTCAAAATTCACTGAGAGATGAATAGAAGTTGATCTCTATTGTCTTTATCATTTGCAGGTTAAAAAAAAAACGAGTATAAAGCTCAATTGGAAATATTTTATTTTTGTTAATCCACAATAGATGTAACCAAGGAGATAATGTTGGTCAACAATTTTTTAAGTACCCGTATCAATCAAAGGACAAAAATTTTGTGCACCTATGGCAAGAGATTTCACAGGACATTTGCTTCCACTTATACTTGCATAAGAATTCGATCTACTTTGCAAAATCATCAATAAGGGGTTACTCTGTACTTGAAAAACTCTAGTAAGTAGTAACCCACTTCTTCCTAAGGCAGTTCATTCCACTTTTGAATAATTTTACTTGTTGGAAAATCTTTCCGCACCACACCCAAAAACATCTCTATGAATGAATAATAAAGAAAGCATTTTGTAAGTGTTTACTAAATGCAAAACATTGTCCTAATCACTGGATATGCAAACAGAAAGGTAAGATTGCCCTTGCTCTTAAAAAGTTTAGTCTAACAGAGAAGACAATGCACATTGAAAGTTTCAGTTGCAAAACATATGAAAGGGTCCTATGGTCCTTATGGTACAGTGACAAAGCAAATGCTAATTAATGTCTCTTCTTTAATGTGTTTTCCACTGTTAAAACCATTTCAGTATCTATCGTTGACACTAGGCTAGAAGTATCAAAATGTTCTTGGTTTCAGGGTCCTGGGATGAGGGGAGATGGTTGTGAAGTTGATTTGACCTTCCTGACAATGGTGCCACCTCTTTGATAGGTAGTTGATTGAGATGACTTAAAGAGGACTCTAGGAGCTGTTCTGGTAGCCTGGGGGGAACAGTGCTATTCCCAAGGCCCTTAGGTACAATGTCCTGGGCTGTTTCCATCAGGATATGAGGGTGGTTAAAGATGGTGGTAGTGATGTCTTGACCCACCCAACACTTACTACTGTCTGTTTCTTCAGGGTGCTTTGCTGCAGCTTTCTCCCAGTGATGCTAGATTCGTGACCAAGGAGAACATGTCATATCCCTCTTCCATATGACAGCCCTTTCAATACTTCAAAACAGCTAGCAATCCCCAACCCTAACTTTCAAGACTTCTAGAGATTAAATTTCCCCATCATATCTAGGTTCTTCAACATTCACCCTACAGTGGATGGTCTCCAGAAGATATGCATTTCCTAAAATGCAACAAGAAATGAATACATCACTTTATTTGTGCTCTGACCAGGGTAGAATACACAGGACCATCACCTCCCTAGTCCTGGGTTCTGTGCCTCTTCTAATGCAAATCATTGTTGCCTTCACCTTTGTCAGGGGGAGGGGGAGTGTTACTATATTGAAGGGTTGGCTTATATTGAACTTTCAGAATCCCCTAATATTTTCCTGGTAAACTGCAAAATATGTCCAAATCGTATCTTCCCCATCCTAGACTTATGAAGCTGAGTTTTTTAACTCAAACATAAGACTTAACCTTTATTCTCGTTAAATTTCATCTCATTATATAGAGGCCAACATTTTAAACTTTAAAATTAATTTTTGAATCTGGAATTTCACTCAGTGTATTCTTCCTCTTAGCTGTTTCAATCATACACAACTCTGAGATTTCTTTTTTGTTTTTTTTCCCCGAAGTTATTGATGAAAATGTTAAACAGTACACCAGCACATGCCTTAATCAGCCTAGCCATCAACACAGGACAGAAAAAGGTAGATGCAATATGCATGTTATCCTATTTATGGAAGGAAGTTGGAAAGATAACTTATTCATTACCTCATCAAAACAAATATTGTATACAACACTGTAGCTAAACAATTAGTTGGGTCCAGTTAATTGAAATAGAAATATGTTACAACTGGGGAAAAATGACATGATTTCAAAGTCCACATGTTGATGCCTGCTATGCAAGCCAATCAGTTAAAAATTAGTATTCTTCTAGGGTACAATATATCTCTGTATCATGAACTATGAAGATCTCAGATAAAACACACTTTGACATGACCTAAAAGGGGAAGTCTGTGGTGGCTGCAGAATATTACAAAAGATTAAGATAAGTGGATGGATCATGAGACTTTAAGTCAGAAATATTTTCTCATGCTACTTTCAAGTGAGAATTTGTTGAAGTATGGGACTTCAAGTAACCAAGTCAAATCCTTTCATAAACATTTCTCAGCTGTGTGAAATAAAGAAATTACTTAATCTCTTTCTGCCTCACCTTGATCTTATATAAAATAGGAAAAAAATGTTATCTCCCACAGAGGGTTACTGTAAAGTTCAAATGTAAAGCATTATGCAAAGTAAAAAGAAATATCTTTATCGAATACTATTTTATTATTACTATTAATGTTTTCCGCAAGTATCATAATAAAAGGCCCATATGATTGGAAAAGGAGGAGGGAACATCAGTAATTGGTGAGAGTGAAGTAAATCAGAAGGATCATTGTGTTGGAAGTATGGTGTTGGAATGCAGAAAGCAAGAAAAAATCTATCGAAAAGACTTCAGTGTTTGGAATTAATCCTCTGGGAAGGAGTTATGAAGAATAAAAACATGAATAAGAGAGAGGATGGGAGGGCAGTGGTGAGTTATAATTGGTGGAAATGATCTAATATTCTAATGAAATCAAGGATCCATTTAAAAACTGGTGTTAGTATTAACTGGGCTGTCAATCATATTTTAATAAATATGGTTTCTGTTATTTTCTTTAATATCTTCCATTGTCATTCTTTCTGAAATCCTTACTCCTTAACTCTATATTTTGTAGTTCTGTATTGGTCCTTTTGTTTCCCTTTCTGGAATCACCACCACAAATGGGGTAGAAAGATACACCTGAAAACATGAAAAAGATGAAGTAATAAAATCTTGAGAAAAATGTCCTACCGTGCATAATCCTACTTTGGTGCTTAGTTCTTCCTGGCATATTTAACTCTATGTGACTCAGTTTCTCTGTGCTCTATTGTAAAATTTCTTGATTAACCTCTGAATACAAGATGCTACTGTAACCTTATACAGAGGAGATTCAAGATTTATTTGTATTACTTACATTTATCATTATAATCTCTAGCATATATTGAATTTTTTATACTATAGCTTTCGAGCTGAACTCATAAACTAAAAACAGTTTAATAAGGAACTAAAGAGATTATCTAAATAATTTAATCCAGTACCAATGTGATTGGATAATTCAAGGGAAAATATAGTTTTCTGATTTTCTGAATTTATTTGGTAAGAAGGGGAAAAGAAAAACTGCTTCAACCATTAGCTTTTCTTGGTTCAAAGATATTTCAAAAGTGAGTGATAAGACCAAAGTATCTTTTTCATCTATGTCAGGGAATAATCTGCTATCACAGATTTATGGAAACAGTGAAAAACCTTCATTCTCACTTCAGAACTTTGTCAGGAAGAAACACATACCAATGTTAGAATATTTGGTGAGTGAAAATTGATAGTTTCACACAACTTTGCACTCAGCAACCTCTTTATCTTCCATGACCCAGGAACAACGCAACTTTTTCTTTTTATGAGAGTCTTTAAAGGATACTTTTTTCATTCAATTGATTTGTGGTTTCAGTGATATAGGTACTCCAATTGTGCAGATCACAATGAATTCATAACTTCTCACTCATATTGATTGATTTATGTCTTCTGATAAATCTTCTAGAAGAATTCTATCCCATCTCCTTCCTCAAGGTCACTTGACATAACATAGGTATACATTCTGTACTTCTCTCCAAACATAAGCGACTCATTTTTTTTTTCTAGCCATACAATATTTTGATGATATTAAACAGATTTTGTGTACAATTTGGGATTGGTAATAAGTGACAATTTCTGTACACATTTTATGAGCTTCTTCTTTGCAGTCCTTTGGAGTAGCCATCATTTTGATTTCTTGGAAGTTAGGATATTTAAATATTTGAAGGCATTACCAAAAGAATATAAGCGTTTTTAAAAGAAAGGTTTATTTCAGGAAGAAGACTGAATTTATTGCCTCAATCTGGATAAGAAGTGATAAAAGACTAAACTAATGTAGGATCTATGTCAACAGAGAGAAGCAGGCAGATGCAAAAGAAGGTGTGGAGGTACCAGCAGTGTGACTTGGACTCTGATTGGATATATGATCTGAGGGAGTGAGAAAAATTAGAATAATTCAATGTTACAAATCTTAAAAATTAGAAAACTGGTGATACCACCCACAAAAATAAGAAAGAGGAAAAAGGAGTGTTCTGGTGTTGGAGTGGAGTGAAGAGTCTAGTTCTTTAAAGGACATATTGAGTTTGTTATATTTCTGGAATATCCAGTTTGAAAAATCCAATAGACAATTAGTGATGTTGGACTGAATCTCAAGGAAGACAATGGGCTGAATATAGAGATCAGAGAATCACTCATATTGAGATGATAATTAATTCCATTTTAGCTAATGGGATGACTGAAAACATGTGAAGGAAGAAGGGAAGAGAGTCTAGGACATAACTCTCTGGAACACACATAGTTATGGGGCATGATATAACTAATAAACAAATAAAAGAGACTGAAGAGTGATCAGATGGGTAGGTGGTGAACCAGAGTGATAGTGCCTTGACCACCAAAAGAAAAGAAAAAGTATCCAGAAGGGAAAGGTTGATCCACAGAGCTAATACAGTAGTGGAGTAAAAATGGGTGAGATGTGAGAAAAGCCTGTATGATTTGCCAAGTAAAGATCGTTGGTAACTTTGGGGAAAGCAATTTTAGTTGAGCAGCAAGATTGGAAGCCAAACTGGAAAGAACTGAGCAAACAAGTGAAGGCGTTGATTTTGGTTGGTTTTGCTTTTCTAGTATTTTGACTAACAATGAGAGGAGAAATTTTAGAATGATAGTTTGAAGTAATGGTAGGCTTTAGTGAGAAATCTGAGCACATTTGAAAGCAGTAGATGAGGAATCAGTACATAACAAGAAGTAGGAGAAATGGAATTGATGGAAGTGATACTTTGCCAAAGTACATGGGTTGAAAGGATGGAAGGAACTTGAGGGGGTTGGCCTTCACAAGGAGAAAGACCAGCTCGTTATTAGAAAGTAAATACAACTAAATACAAAGAAACCTGGAAGCTTAGAAAAGAAGTTCGTTGTCTGATGTAACTGATGAAAGTCTGCAGTGACAAAGTGGGGGCTCCAAGTGTAAGCAACTTTATGACATTTAAGGGAACAAAGGCATTTCCATACCTTAAAAATCAACTTCCCTTGACACATCTAACCCATTCATATGATTCCATCTCTTTTAAATCTTTTGAAGTTGTCTATTTTTGAGCCTCTACCTCATCGCTATTTATTTCAATACAAGATGCCAGTAATGATGGGATGAATGAAAATGAGTGAGAGAGAACGGATAGTTGTCAGAGCATGGTCTTGAAAAGGTAGAAGGGAATGAGACCAAAGGCATAGATAGATCAGTTAGATTGAGTGAAGTGTAATATTCCATTTCCGTGTAGACAGAAAGAAGGTAAATGTGAGGAGGTTGAGACGTTTGATCAGATGGAAGAGCGGAGTTGATGGAACTCATATTGGATGAACAAATTGGATGAACATCTTTGTACTTAACGTTCGCAATGCAGTAATATCCTCTTCTTATTCCCACTTGATTCTAATTATTCTATTTTGAAAACACCATTGTCATTTTTTATATAATGTGTTTTATACAATTCTGCTTATTTGTGTTCTAACTCCAACTTGAAATTACATTTGGAAAGATCAATTTTCAATATGTTTTATAAATGTTACTCCTTGAGTTAAAAATAAAGAGAAAGCTCAAGTTTATAAGGTTACTATTTATCAAGAATCCTATTTACTTCATCATACCAATGAATTATGACTACTCTTCTTCACTGACATAAATGCTGATACTTCTATGATTCATGAAGGGATCATCAAGAATTTTTTTGGTCAAAAAGTTACCAACGTGCAGACAACCTGTAATAAGCATCTTAAGTAGACTTAAATGTTCTTTGACTGCAGACATATGGTCCATTAGTAGTCTATAGCCAAAGCTTTTACAGCTGTATGGGAGCTGTTAGAGATTGTGATCTAGCTAAACATTTGAGAACCTAGGTCACCTCAAAAACAAGGTATTAAGGTAGGATTAATTATGTCATTTTTTTCTTCTTCAGACAGACCACACATTAAGCTGTTATGTTTTGCTCATGCTTGTATTATTAATGCATTTTATCTCCATTAATTTTATCCTTATGAGAGCAGAGGGGGCATACAGAATAGGGTAATGAGTCTACTTAAAAAAAATGCAAATCTGTGATCTCCTATGTAACATGATTTTTGGACATTCAATTGCTTCTAGTACTAGTAGAAAGTAAAAACAGAGATCTATGGTGAAGTGGAGAGAGGTTTAAATTTCAGTATGAACTTTAAAATAGTTTTAAAGACTAAAAGGTTCATTTTCTTTTCTTGTTTGTCAATGAAAACATTTATATTTTTTCAAGATTTTTGTTTCGTGATAGTAAGGGAATTTTTTTCAACTGTGTTTGAATTCATAATTTTCATTGGTACCAGCTATACTCATTTGACTCAGTGATTTTTTTCCTTCTTACATTATGTTGTATTTACATTTCTGTGTAAATCATGTCCTGCTAATTCCTCTATAATGATTCTTAACCTGGAGTCTGTGAACTTTCAGAGAGGTACAAAATATACACACATACACAAACTTGGGCATATGTACATGCAAACTTAAGTATGCATTCATAAGCACATATAACATATGCATGTATACATGTGTGGGATATGTATGCATTCCAAACATTATTTAAGTATAATTAGTTTCTTTTGTATTCCTATGTATTTTATCAATTTCAAAGCATTATTCTGAGAAGGTAGTCATAGGTTTCAAAAGAATGCCATTTGTGACCATGACACCAAAAAGGTTAAAACTCTGACCCTGTGGCATATGAACTCTGGAAAATGTGCTATTTTTATTTTGTCCTTTGTATCCCCAGAATTTGGCATATGACAATATATATAACTACTTGCAGAACTGAAGTGAGTTTACCAATAACAAATGCTAATACTCTGATGTTTCCCAGGGATTATGTAAGTAGTCTCCTTGTTTTTCTCAGCTTATCAAGACACAAGCAGAGCTACAGAAAAGATGTTGTGTTTGTCCATTGCCAAAGAAGACCATGCCATCAGAGAAATGATAACATGACTTGCAGTTGACTTTGTTTTGAGCGAGGGAGAGCTGTGCAAGGTCACCAGCCTCACTTCTCACCCAGAGCCATCTGAATCCAGTGACCAGATATTCATCAGAATAATTGGAGTTGACCCAGGATGCAATAGGAAACCTTGGCTCCTTTAAGCCAAGGTCTATTCAGGAACTCACTTAAGGTGAGGTAACACCCATTCAGTGAATAGGCCTGTTTAAGTACTAGCCAGACGATGATCCCTTCAGTGAGGCATAGAAAAAAACGACATCAGATTGGATACAAATATATGTATGTATACACACATACATCCATATATATACATACATATACATACATATATACACACATATAATATATGGTAAATACGTGTGTGTGTGTGTATGGTAAATAGAAAATGTTGAACCAAAGGAAGGTATTGGAATTAAGAGGGGTTGAGAAAAGTTTCCTATTGAAGGTGGGATTATAGTTCAGACTTAAAGGAAGCCAGTGACATTAGTAGGTGAAGTGGAAGAGGAAGAGCAGTCCAGGGATGGAGGAGAGCCAGCTAACAGATGAGTGTCTTGTTAGTGGTACAACCAGGAGGCCACTGTTATTGTACTGCATATATATGTTGGAGAGTAAAACATTAAGAAGAATAGAAAGTTAGGAGGGGGCTAGGTCATTAAGGACATTGAATGCTAAACAGTGAATTTTGTATTTGTTCTTATAGTCAATAGGAAGACACTAGAGTTTATTGAGTAGAGGGGGTAAAATGATCAAGCTTGCACTTTAGGAAAATCACTTCAGAGGATGAATGGGGGAGTGGATTACAGTGGGGAGAGACCTGAGGAAGGCAGACCGACCAGCCGTCTATTGTAATAGTCACACATGAAGTGATGAGAGCCTTCCCTAGAGTGATGAGTGTCAGAAAAGAGAAAGGGCTTCATTTGAGAGAGGTTGCAAAGGTGAAATCAACAGGCCTTGGCAACAGCTTGGATATGGGGAGAGACAGTGAGAGATGGTGAGGAATCTAGCATAACTATTTAGTCACAAGTCTAAAGGACTTATATCTTCAATAAATTATTTATTCAACTAACACTTTTGAGAACCTCTTATATGCAGTTGAAACTGTTTATTCCCTCAATATTCTCACTCTTTGGTGTTGTAAATCAAGCAAGCAAGAATAAACATTTGCAATGTTCTCATCACTGTGATAGATGTTTAGGACACAACGGCAGAAATGAAATATTCCATTTGAAAGAAATTTATGGTTAATTAGAGAGAAAACATGCACATCTATAGGTAAAAAAGAAAATCTATAGAAAATAGATAGGTGTTGAGAGGGGGTACAAAAAAGATGGCTAATTAGAAAAGGCTGTATGTAGAAGATGGCACTTAGCTAAGCCATGAATGAAAATGGGAATTCTGATGAGTAGAAAGTAAAGATTCTTCATTCCAAGCATGAAGATCAGTCAGTGCAAAAGCAAGGCAATAACAAATGAAGATGGAAAACAGTGACAGGGCAAGCTTGACTGGCCTTTGAAATGCATCAAGGAGAGTAATAAGACTATAGAGAGGTACATATGGACAAGGTTCTGAAGAAATCCAAATATCAAAAATAGGTAATTATCTAGATTTACAGAAGTAATGAGCTACTAAATTTTATAAATGCATTATACGTATTTATATCACACACTCAATTGGTAAAGATTGAAAGACAAAAGTCTCAAAAATTAAAACAAAGCAATAGTTTATTTTTTCATAAAAATATGATATTCATCATATATTACTATAACTAAGAATTTTTTTTAATCTGCCAAATAGCTTTTTACAAAAGTTCTGTTTTAGTTCAATGTACTTTGGACAATTTCAAACTGCTGGTAGATTCATTTACATTTTTATATTTCAACAAAGGGTGAATTGGACACAATCATTTTAACGCTTCTATTTGAAATTTAATTCAATGTTAAGGAAATTGATGATTTGTTTCATAAGCCATCCTAATAATACCCATGCAAATAAGTCACACTGTCTTCAAATGGGAGAGAGTTCTTTGAAAAAAAAAAAAAAAAACTTGTATGGGGAACTATCACAGTATGATTTGTTTGGCTACAAGTCTTAATCGTCTACGTGCCCTATTACTGGTGACAAGGGTGGTTAATTGTGAAATTTCAAGGCTATAGAATCATCAGATCTCTTGAAGAGTTGTCTGTAGTGGCATAAATCATTTAGGGATTTGGAGTGTCAGAATTGCCTCACAATTAGAGGCAGCCGGTAGCAGAGTGGATGGAGTTCTGGGCCTGCAGTCCAGAAGACCTCAATTCAATAATGCAATGTACGGTACAATATCTTTGTGACCCCTGGTAAGTAATGTCTGCTTGACTCAGTTTTCTCAAATGTAAAATGTGATCAATAATATATACCTCAGAAGTTCTTTTAAGGATCAAATTAGGGATTATTTGTAAAAGTGGTTATTGCAATGCCAGACACAAGGTAGATGTTACATAAATCCTTATTATTTTATTTTCCCTGACTATCCCTATCTATTATGGAAAACTTTATTCATCCTGCTAATTTTCTTTCACATGGTAAAACCAAAAGACCTTTGGAATATGAGATAACTTTCCAGAATTACATTACACTCTCAGTAAAAATAAAAGTTCCAATATAAGAAGGGAGAGTATATTCTCCAAAATTATCTCTGTATCTACTGCCTGGGGCAACAGTGCATAGGTTCATAGTAAGCTGTCTGTCTCTCTATCTGTCTGTCTGTCTGTCTGTCTGTCTATCTATCTATCTATTTCTTGAATTCATAGCACTTATAGGATATGTAACATTATATTCAAGGCATTTCTGGGGAAACTCCCTCCACCATTAACAATCACAGACCAGCTATAAATCAGTGGATGAGTATTAGAGAGGTTAACTGTGGCAGTACATTTTATAAGTCTCAGAGATAAGATTTAGACCCTGATATTTCAGACTAGAAGTCAAACTCTGTATTTGCTTTCCCACAATTCCTTTTTGCGACTCCATATTATAGGACAAATGTGTATATGTATATGATATGTGTGTATGCATACTTCTTGTTCAGTTTTTCAGTTTTGTCTGACTTTTCCTAACTTCATTGACCATAGCACACCAGACTTTTCTACCCTCCCCTATTTTTTGAAGTCTATCCAAATTCATGTTCATAACTTCCATGATACTACCTATCCATCTACTCCTCTGCCATCCCCTGTTTATTTTCCCTTCAATCTTTCCCAGCATTAGGGTCTTTTCCAATGAATTCTGTTTTCTCATTATGTCACCAAATTATTTAACCTTAAGTTCAGTATTCAGCTTTCCAGTGAGTAGCTTGAATTAATTTCTTTAAGTATTGACTGATTTGATTGTTTTGCTGTCTAAGGGATTCTCAAAAGTTTCTCCAGAATACATACACACACAGATAGATACACATATGATATACATATTTACACACATATATACACATGCATAAACACATGTATGTATGTACACACACACATATATATATACATATACATACATTTAAACTGCTCTTTTTCAAAAGGAATATATTTTTCTTTTTCTAAAATTTTATTTTATTTTTTCCATTAAAAAATTTGACTTCTCCTTTCTAGTTCTCCATGAAAAAATAAAAACAAACAAAATGGAATCTTTGTACCAAATATGCTTGGTCAAACAAAATATATTCCCATATTCACCAAACTCCCGACAAGAATACTGGATAATTTTATCCCCTTCAGTTCACTTTCTTTCCCAGTATTTTTCTATCCTTTTATTTCTCTTTAAGTATCAAAATATAATAAAAACCACTTCTATAGTCTGTGTCTTAGCTCCCTCTATGTTCCTAGATGACATTTTGATTCTGAGGGGACAATTGCATTATCTGCCTCAGAATTTAAATGCTTCATCCTTGCTCAGGCACTTTAAATTTGTAACTGGTATTTATATTTGTATGTTTCTCTTGAATCCCAAGTTTATATTCCAAATTCTTTGCATAGCTGTGGTCTTTTCATCAGAAATTCTTGGCAGCATTAGTAGCAACTATTTCATTATTTATCATCCACTCTCATACCTTGTAGGATTATTCTTTTATATCTTGGTATATTATTATTAGTGATGAACCTATATCTTTTTCATTTGAACATATATATATATATATATATATATATATATATATATATATATATATATATGTATGTATGTATGTATTTCAGTCTTCTGACTTAGTTTTAGAATTCGTTGGTAATACATATCATTACTAACTTCTATTTGGACCATTCTACTTTTCAAAGAGTTTGCTACTTGTATAACATCGTGTATCTTTTGCAAGAAATTGTTAAATCTCTTGTTTTCCTCTAAAGTTATCATGTCTTTTTCCAATTTTTCAACTCGTGTTCTCATTTTATTTATAAAATAATTTAATCAAAAAATCTTTTTGCTTCATTTTCTTTCAGATTCTCATTAATCTTATGTCCAAGCTTTAGCTTCCTTTGAAATTTTACTTTTAGATATTTTAGAGTTACTCTCTTCTTCTGAGTTTGTGTTTGGGTCTTTCTGTCTTAGTAATAGTTCTTTGTTGTGCCTCAATCTTGTTTGGAAACTATGAATATTCTCTGGCATTCTGATGCTACTTCCTCCGGAAACTGGCTATAGAATTCTTCAAGGATATTAGAGATAATTCAAGATAGAGACCTGCAAGCTTTTCATGCACCCAAAGTGGTCTGATCAAGAACAAAATCTGATCAGTGCTGCTGTTGTCTACCATGACTATCTTTAAGGTATAAAACTTCCCCACTTTGAGCATGTATTCCCATCAAAATTTTGCCATTGCACATGTCTCCCTCACCGTGGCTCTGCGTGGCTGAATCTCTGTGTTGCACTTTGTAAGCTTCCGTCCACGTTTGTGATCTAGGCAAAACAATAGTAGACTTGCCCTTGTTTGAAACTCTGATACATAGTTAGTTGTTGGTCTCCTCCAATATCATCTGTTTGGAACATTCTACAGATTCCAAGTCACTGAACTTCAGCTTCCTGGTTTGTCTGAGATCTCTGATCTGGTTATTCAATTTCCAATTTGTTACTGGATTTAAGGCTCAATCTAAGTTCTTGCTCCAGAGTCAGTCACAAAACTTCTCATTTCTGCTTTTTCCTTTCTTAGTATGTATAGCCTCAAATGTGGGATGTTTCTCATAGTGATATACCACGGTATATTGCTAAAGGTCAGCCATTGGGAATCCTAGGTCCAGTCTTTAGTCTCCACTAAATCTTGATCCAGTTCTGAGGTCAGAAAACTAGTTGACTCCTGCTTTTGATCCCTGTAACACCAGACTTGGTCCTGCTGGATCCACAATGTCCTCATACAACTGCATTACATAAATATATGAGCAGTTCAGTCCCAGTGCTGAAAGAGCCTAGAGGCCACTTTCCTGGCTAGATCAGGTCTGCTACGCCTACTGACTGTTGTTTCTATCCCTACATTAATCACTCCTGGGGGGTGGAGATGACTCCCTCCAATTTTTCCTTCAATTTCCTCATATGATTTCAACTTCAATTACTTTCTTAGTCTTTATTAGAACTGTGATGGAGATGCATTCTCTCTTGTTTCGTACAGTTGTGCCATTTTTGCTCATCTGATGGAAAACGGTAATTTTTCAAGAAAGGAATATTTTATAAATCATCCAATGAAAACTCTAATTTTAAAAATTGTCAGTTTACTTTAAAAGTACTAAGTACTACCATTTGTGTAATTTTACTGATTTGTTTTCTCTTTTTCTTTCAGGATCCTTTGGAAAGCTCAGGAAGTAAATTTAAGGCTTAGGAGTCTGTGTAACTCCATCAAATCAATGTTTTGCATCTTGAATTAGGATACAGACCTCAGTTAAAGGATTTACAGAAAACTGGTACTTAGAAAACTAGTGCAAGAATGAGTTTTATTACTATATGTTGCAGCAAGAAGACAAAATCAAAAGCCTGTTCACACACACACACACACACACACACACACACACACACACACTATATTGGCAACACAGAGATTCAGCCACGCAGAGCCACGGTGAGGGAGACATGTGCAATGGCAAAATTTTGATGAGAATACATGCTCAAAGTGGGGAAGTTTTATACCTTAAAGATAGTCATGGTAGACAACAGATACCTAATGCTAAATATGAGAGGTGGCATTTCTAATCAGATCCAGGTGTGGTGGGGAAATTCTCATCCCTTTTTGATATCAGACTTGTGTTGAGGAATTTCCTAATCAGGACCAGAAATTAATGAGAATCCCAACCGTAGTTGAATAATACCCTTGTTTGATAAAGAGACATGGTCACTTAAGTGTTTTAGATAGGGTCAAACTGAGTAAGCACAGTGGAAAAATACAGCCTGTCATTGCTTATGCATTCATTGCTTGTATGTCATTAAGACGCTTTGTCTAAGTGACTCCACATTTAAATTTCATCACTTGTTCTATATTTCAAAAATCACAATTATCACTATCAGGAAACTATCCAGTGCTTTACTATTAATAATATACATTATTGCAATATACATCATACACATCAGATATACTATACATTATGAGTATAATATGTAGAATACATATATATATGCATATAATATACATCTATAATATGCAACATATGTTAAGAACTGTAACTCAACTAATGATGGGATCAACATGTGCATCATTTCTCAGAAAACTGAATGTAACAAAAGCATCCTCAAATCAATAAATGAAGACAGAAATTTCTACTTGCAATGAGACAAAAATTCAGAGAATATTATAAAAGTTTCCTGTCTCCCTCCCCCAATTTGATCATAATATAACATGTGAGTACTTGAAAGGAAAATGAGAAGATTATACATAAATTAGTATTTCCAAATGTAAATAAGAAGCTTTTGATCTTTTTTTTACATAAGTTCATGGGGGAAATATCTATATACATTTTATGTATAAACATATATGTGTATGAGATATTTGTGGAAGTTATACTGCTATGTGCCAACAAAGGAATCTCTCATTGAACTTGGAGTATAAAGGCAGTGATTCAAATCTTAAATAATAAAAGAGGAGTTCTTTTTTCCTCCTCATCCCCTTGGGAAGTCTGGTTAATTAAAACTGTTTATTACAGCTTGATCAAAAAGTCTAAATTCTATGTGTCCTACATCTAGCTACTAGAGTATTCTCTGTCATAGGCCTCATGAGGGCCTGGAGATTTTGACTTGGTAATGTAGCCTTCAAAGGGATAGGCTAACTAACTCTTTAGTTCAAGATGTTTGTTCCAAGATGCACTGCAAAATATGCTTCAGGCTTTCTAAGAGTGGTCTTTTCTTCATTCTTAATTTAAAACTAAAATCTCCTTGCCATGCTTAATTAAACATCAGAATCCAATTAATTATTTTGTAACTAAACTGGTGTAAGATGTAAACTTCCAATTTAGTATGGACATTAATTTGAAGTACAATGCTCTTCTCAAGAAAATGTGACTATTTTGGGTATGTTGTCATATTCTAAAAATGCAAAGATCAAAAAAAAATTCTACAGTTTTCTTTAGTGACAAGGGCTCAGTCAATGGTTTCGTTAACACAGGGAACAACCTTTATCAAGGCAGATTGGCATTTTCTCTGTAGTTTTAAAAAGCTTTCAAGAGCATTAATATGTTGAATGACTTGCTTAAAGTCTTGCAGGCAATATTTGTTAGAGGTAGGACCTAAAGTCATGTCTCTATAGCTCTGAGGCCAGTTTTCTATCCACTACAGCATGCTGCTTCTCTCAAACATTACTTAAGAAGATAAAAATTAAGGATAAACATAGCCAGTAGAGCATATTTTCCTAGACCTCTGGAAATCTGATAACATTTTAATATTTTACTCTTTCCTAATGTTATTGGGAGAAATTTATTCTATTTTATGTTAGACAACTCATGTCTTCCCTATAAACCTATGAGCACATTTGTTTAAGTAAACCACTTGTTAACTTTGTTTCATTTATTGGCAGTTCTTATTGTCTTACAGAATTCATTCATTTGTTCAGTCATTTAGAAACAACAAACATTCATTCAGTACTTATTATGTACAAGGCTCTATACTGAGGCTGTGGATGTAAAACCAAAAACAAGAATAATAATAAGCACTTACAGAGTGCTTTAAAATTATATAAAAGTGTTTTATATATGTGATTTTATTTGGATCCCAAAATAACCATCTGAGGTTGGTGATATTATTCCCATATTACAAAGAGTAAAACTCAGACTAGGAGAGTTTAAGAGAGTTATCCAGATTCACATATGTATCTGAGGCAGGATTTAAACTCCATTTTTTTTTTCTACTTCAGATCTAATGCTATATCAGCTACACTACCTGGTTGCTAAAAGGAAAAAAAAAATGCCTTTTCACTCATGTAATTTATGATCTGCTACAATGAAACAGAAAGTTTTGTATTTTATAGAATGTAACTTAATACAATTAAGAAAGGCAAATATGAGGAAGAAACGGTAATCTGGAAAGACCACTGAAACAATAGAAAATATTATTAAAACATCCGTAAGAAGAATGGAGTATGCACTATGATCGCAAAAAGAAAATTCCAGGGGAATAAATGGACATAATCTTGTGATAGGGGTTTAGAAGAAAGAACTTTAAAAAGTGTTACAGTACTGTAAGCTTTAAAATTAAATCATTTAAATTTAAGTGCTTCCAAAGAAAGCTTAATCTTTTAGATTGGTATTCACCATTAAAAATTAAAGAAGTCTTTCCTGATCACAGCAGCTTCTATAGCTCT
The DNA here is from genome assembly GCF_028372415.1 of Notamacropus eugenii. Lineage (NCBI taxonomy): Eukaryota > Metazoa > Chordata > Mammalia > Diprotodontia > Macropodidae > Notamacropus > Notamacropus eugenii. The sequence goes on along the minus strand of NC_092876.1, from coordinate 448,626,752 downwards.
AAGATCAGGAGTGTGTTGGAGACAACTAATTTTTGCAAGAGTTCAATTTTCAGCAAATTGACTACAAATCAAGACGAGATTTATTGTTTATTGATTATCTAGCCTGAATAAAGTGTTAATAATGCAGATTAAACTTAAGAGTATACTTTTAATTTTATTTTTTTCAGGAAAGCCTAATTATGAAACATTTAGCAGTACACCCCTGCATTTTTCTATAAACAATGACTGGTCTAAGCATTTCAGTAGAAGGCTCAGCAAATGGAGTAATCTTGTGACTGGAAGACTTAGTGATGGTAGAATAATGATAGTAATAACCATAACATTAAAAATAATAATATAAACCAGCATTTATTGAGCACTTTAAATTCTGCAATGCCCTTTTAACCAATTACTTGAGTCTCACAATATCCCCTGTCTAAGATCATTGATTTTGAACTAGAAGAAGACTTAGAGGACACTCAATCAAAACCACCTTAGTTTGTATGAGGAAACTAAGTGACTGAGGCTAGATTGGAATTTAGATTTCCCTGACTCCAAATCTAGCATAGTATTCACTCCACTACTTAGCTCCATTAAGAGTGTTCCCTGGAATGTGAGAAATTCCCTCCTTCTGTCTTGACAATCTACATTTATATTATGAAGGTCATCACCGTTCTCTGCCTGCTTAAGTCATTTACCACAGTGAAACAGGGAAGCCAAAAGAATTGGGTGTCCTACTTAGGCATGTTTACAGATCATAGTCCAGGAACACATGTGGAGTTCATAACAAGTCAAGAAGATACTCCTGCTGGTTGTTAGGCTCTGAGTCCTAGATTATGATTATAAGAATGAAAACAAGGTAGAAACCAGAAGTGAGAAGATGGAGGTTCTATTTCTTGGTCTTCTCTACTGTCCATGAGGTTTTTGGCAGCTATATTACCTTGTTCAGACTTTCTTCTTGCCTGGAATGCCTAACAGGAAGGTCCAAGTTCTGGCCCTAGCTCAGCCTCAGCTTTTTCATTGGTGCTTCAGGGGCAGACTGCTGCTGCAGCCAAAGCAGCTGCTAGTGCCACCTGTGTGATGCCCCTGAAGTTCTCAATCTCAAGGGTAAAACAACAAAGATGCCAGCTTTGCTCCCTTTGCCATATGGAATAGCTGACAAGAGCTATTCTGTGTCTCAAGGGCAAAGACATGAAAGGAAAAGAGGAAAGGGAAATTTAAATGACTAGACACAAAATCTCACCCTATTACCTGTCCTCTAATCAGGGGTTCATTGCTGTTGAAAGTGCACTTTCAGAACAACCTCACTTCAATAATTCATTTTCAAAGTTAAGAATTCTTTGGACCACTTTGGCTTCCAAAGAGAAATAAGTTGCAGGCACTACACTAATAAAACATTTACTACTACTACTACTACCACTACTACTGCTACTACTACTACTACTACTAAGAATAATGATAATAATAATAAACTCCCTTTCAAGCAGCATGCAATTCAGAAAAAATGGCATCTTTCTGCTAAAAATCACATTGTGATCTTAATGGCAATTCACTTTGAAATCAAAATAGGTCCAGACCTGATGTTTTGCAAAGGGAATTTTGGAAATGAAAGTAATAGCTCAATGCTAGGTCTGTGAGTTTTAAAGAAGAGTCTCCAGAACAAAGCAGCAGGAATTCTTGCCTAGAGGACAGGTTTTGCCTGTGGTATAGCCAATCCTACATTTTTCTCTCTGATCTAGATGCTAAAAGTGTGATTTGACCATTAAGTAAAACCAGATACTCAATCTTAGCAAGGGCAACCTAAGTAAACATCTGTATGAGTTGGTCACTGAAGCCTATGGGAGCTCCTGCCTGTGTCACAGAGATCATTACCCCTGACATTCCTGAAATGTCAATGGCTGCCTTTTTACATTCGAGATAAAGCCTACAAATGAAGCCTCTATGCCCTTTTTGTGGACAGCTGCAGGAAACGCTCTATGATTTCAGTCACCTTAAATAACTTTCAGAGCAGTTTCCTCTTTTAAAAATAAATGGATTCCATTTTTTTTCTTCCTCAGAATACTCAGAAATCTCCTGCACATAAACACAGAAGTTTATTATGCATTCATTCCAACAGCTGCTCTTATTTAACAGCATCAATAGCCAAGGAAGTTTGATTTAGTTGGAAATCTCAATTATCTCAAGATAGGAAATATTTCTAGTAAACCTAAGGTGGAATAGAGAGACACAGTCTTTGTTTAATTCAGGAGAGGATTGATTCTTTCACAGCACAATATTTTGATCATAGTAAGCACTTTATAAATGTTTATTGAATGGAAGAACGAATCAATGTTAACATATTTCAGAAAGTATAAAGCTCTATAAAAGCAAGGTTTCATTCAGTATAATCTCTAAATCCTAAATTAGCCTATATTATAATCTTATAGTAGTTTAAGGTTTGCAAAGCACTTTACAGCAAATATTATCGTATTTTGTCCTTATAAGAACCCTGGGCGTTAGTGCTATTACCTCCATTTTACAGATGAGGAAGTTTAGGTATAAAGGATAAGAAGTGTTCCATTCATAGATACACAATAAGTATCTGAAGTCAGATTTTAACTGATGTCTCTTTGACTTGAGCTCCAGTGCTGTATTCACTATTCCATGTAAGCTGCTTTGGATAATATATGAGAAATGACTTATAGGTTGGCAAAACTCCATTATGCCACTGGCATTAGTGTCCAAGAATTTCACAGACGTTGTTAGGGTTCCATATTAATATAATAATTGTCTCCTAAGAAGTATTGTGGCTTGGACAGAGAAGACCGTTTTGAAACGAAAAAAAAAAAAAGTTGATGTAAGTATTGCCTCTGATAGACATTGACTCCTTCACAATCACAAGAGGCAATGGTAATATGGAAAGAGAGTATGGTCTGGAGTAAGAGAAACTGAGTTTGAATTAAAATACTATACTTTTACTAGTTGTGTGATCTTGGCTATCTCGGTTAAATCTAGGTTTTCTTCCTTTTTCTTTTGTGCAGAATGAAGGCTTTGGACTAGATGAGATCTATGATCCCTTCCACCTCTACATATATGAAATTAAACTTATGAGATCATTCAACTCCTTTAGACCTTCAGGCAATGATCTAAGAAAAGTTATTCATTAATTGCCCATCTGCATTGGTAAAAGGAATTGATGCAATGGGAGGTCACAGCACCAAAAAGTCGCAGGCCTAGACACCTTTCCATGTAAATTATATATAACTATATAAATAGGAGACAATATTTGAAGCACAATGTTTGATCCATTTTATCAACCAGGAATACAAAGTATAAGGAATAATCATTACAAGGAACTTAGAATCTTTCTCAAAAGACAAGAACCTATAAATAGCAAAATTATAACTATTTAGAAACATAAGAATAGTGCTACAAGGCAATATGACATAAATGATAAATGATAAATGCTGAAGATGGGAAAGATAATTGCCCTCTCTGGGTTCAGAGATCTTTGAGAGCTTGAGTGCTCAGAGCTCACTACAGTGAAGAGTTTCTTTCCAATTATACTTGACTGGATTAGGAGGTCATGGATATTTTTGTTCAATGTTCTAATTTGACAGACCCAGTTGACTTTGGAACAACTATAAATATAAATGAATAAATTATAAAAAAGGAATTAATTAACAATTCAACCTTCTTCAATATTCCATCATATCTTCTACAGAAGTCGTACCCCTTTGCTTCATGGTGGCATGAAGGTGACCTTGTATTCTTGGAGGCTTTACTAATCTGGAAAGTTTTCAAGTACAGTCTTCAGGCAGATTATATTTAATATCTGAGGGGATAGCCTTGTTATTAGAGACATATCTTATCAGTAAGTAATAAAACAAAAGCAAATCCTGGACTTCTTCAAAACCCTTCTGCTTCTGTAATTAAGGTAGGAAAGCCACCAAAAAGGTGGGACAGAGAAGGAGAAGAGTTAAAAATAACCAGTTTATGCTATATGAAAGTATAAATTCAAGTATTGGGGCACTAAATGTGACATTTTCATTTAACTACCAACAAGCTGATATGTCAATGAAGGAAATGAGCCATGTCAATACTGATTTTCACATCATAAATGAGATCTGAAGAAGTCACAGATAAATGAAAGAATAATTCACAGATTTCCTTCATAGAGACAGACAAAATATTTGAAGGGAGTGGTTTCCTCATTGGCAAGAAGAAGCACTTCCTGAGAGATGTTGTGATCTTGCCTTTCAGTAATAATAGTAGGGATTGGCAAAGGGAACAGTATTAAGATGGAATGTTAATAGTGATTGTTTCTGTCCCAACCAGAAACTCTTGAGGATCTTCCCCCTCCCAAGCTGATTCTCTTGTTAAGGCAAAGTAAGTCATCTTTTGCCTCAATTTATACCTAGTCTTTAATTACTGAATGGGTGACACCTCAGAGAAACTGAGACCCAGGAAAGACTTTAGCTTGAAAAGGTCAAGATTTTCCACTGCATTCAGGACCATTACCAGAAATCCTGAACTATGTCTTGCCACTGGACTCAAATGATTCTCAAGGAGGAAATGAGACTGATGGCACTTCACAGTTCTGCCTCACTTAAATCCAGTTTACTTGCAAGTTAAGACATTACCCTCCAGATGTCATTGATCCCCTTCAAGAATGAAGGACAAACAACAATTACAAAGATATTCACTGAAAACGTACCAATGTATCTTGTAAAGATGAAATGCAGAAAAAATATCTAAAGGACCTGATAGTTTCTAAAATAACTCAAAAACTTGAAAACTTGATTCTTCAATATGAAACTAGACAGGGAAAAAAAGCCATTATTATGCCAAGGACTTGTAATTTCAGCTATGTAGGAAATCTCTTCAATGAGAAACACTACACCCTGTTCATAAATTTTCAATCCATTAAAAAGTATTTTTGAGCATCTACTATGCTTCTGACACTGCAGAGAGTATGAAAAATAAACAGCACCTACTCAAATACAGTTTATAATTAATTAGGATCAAAATAGTATAAACATATACGAGTAAATGCAAAATTTGTGCAAAGTAAATAGAAGGTAATTCAAGGGGGGAAGGAGGTACTGTTTGTGGAAAAAACACTTATGGAACATAGCACTGGAGGTGAACTTTGATGGAGTCTAAGAATTCTAAGAGTCAGAGGTGAAGAGGAAGTGCATTCCAACCATAGGAGAGAGCTAGGGAAGTCTTGGGCCTATGAAGAATAACAAGTTGGCTAGTTTGACAGGAGTGTAGCCTACAGTACTTAAAAATAATTAATATTTAATAAGCCTGGAAACATTTTGGATAGAACCTGACTATGGAGGGCTTTGAATACCAAATGGAGGATTATGTATTTTGGGCTAGAGGCAATAAACTTTTAGAGTAGGGATTGCAAAATGATCATACCTTTATGTTTTATATATACCATTATTTCAACTGTGTGGAAAATGGGATTAGAAATGGGAGAGACTTGAATTACAGAATGGAGTTTATAACGATCTGGAGAAGATGGTTGTCATGCAAGTGTGGAAAAGGCATATGTGAAAGATGTGAGAAATGAAATCAATAATACCTGACAATGAATTGCCTATTGGGTGAGGGAGGTGTCTAGTGGGTAAGGGAGAAGTAAAAGACAAAGATAGCTCCAACATTTTGAATTTAGATGACTGTAAGGATCTTGACTCCCTTGATCAAAATAGAGAAGTAATAAGGCAGTCAGGTGAAATTCCTGTGGTGTATAGAGTTGAAAATGCTGGAAATACAGTTGGTAATGTGGGACTTGAGATTAGATAAGATACTGTGTTTGGAAATATAGATTTGGGAGTCATCTGCATGGCGATGATAATTTATTTCACGGGAGTTGTTGAAATAACAGAGAGAGAAAAGAAGAGATATCTAGGTGGACCCCTCATAATGTGGGAAAAAGGGTTAGGGGGAAGGGAGAGACTTGGATGTTAAGACATTCTGCATCTGTGTAAAGGCAACTGAACTTGGAGCTCTGAATTGGAGTTTCAGGAGCTGAATTAGATTCTCATCTATATAACCTTTACTACCTGTGTAACCTAAGGCAATTCACTTTGGGTTAGCTTGACTTTTTTTTGTCTGCTAAATGAAGAGTACTGACTAAATGACTTTTCAAGTTACATCTAACTTGAAATCTATGATTCAACAAATAAGAATGAAATGGGACAGCTGAACAAGTACAGAAAATGGTGTCATAAAATCCCAGAGAAGAGAGAGCATTCAGGAAGAGAGCGTAGCCAGCAGTGTCAAATGTGGCTGAGAGGTCAAGAAGGATGAGGACTGAATTTAAATTACTGGGTTTCACCATTAAAAGAGCATTGATAACTTTGGGGAGAGCGGCATTAGTTTAGTGATGAGGACAAAAGCTGATTATAAGCTACTGTAAATTTAAATGAGAGAAAATAAATTGGAGGTAATGAGTCTGGACAAGGTTTTGGAAGACTTTATCAATTAAAAAAAAATGATACAGGATGATAGCTTTATTGTCTTAGAGAACCACCTTGGACTCAGAGGTGTTATATAACTTTCTTATGATCAATTGCATAGCTACGAAATGTAGGGAATGTAATTTGAACACAGATTTTCATCAGCTCATACTCAGCACACCATCCAGTATGGCATGCTGAAACCAATGAAACTGAACCACAATGAAAGGGCACTGGAAAATATAGAATGGGGTGAGAAGTGAAAAAGATCATAATAAATCAGAATATGCAATGCAAATACTCAAAAATCTTATACCTCTGTACCATAATTTTTTCAAGAAAATAATGTAAGACTTGACAATCACCAAACAACATGACAAAAATCAATTTACTGGATTTTGTGAAGAAAGAAATGATTGATTACCAATATTGGCACTATTTAAGAATCAGCTTTCTGAAATCAGTCCAATCATCTTCTGTTTTAAACAAGAGCAAAAATTCACACTATAGTTGAATAAAAGATAAAGAGGATTAAAAAAAAAAGATGCATGTCAACTTGTCATATTTAAATTACCCACTTAAAAGTGAATGAATTGATTGATTATTCTAATTTCTTAAATTGTACCAGTAGAAAACATTTGTCATATCAGGACTGCAAAAAGTGATCAGAAATAATCTTAGTCACAAAATGCTTATTTTCTTTTCTAAGCAGAAATTAATGTCTGCCAAGAAAAAAAAAACAGCTTAGAATGCAAGTTAAATTGCAAAACACACTGTAGTTGTTATTTGGTTGTGTCTGACTCTTCATGACCCTATATGAGATTTTCTTGGCAAAGATACTGAAGTGGTTTGCCATTTCCTTCTTCAGTGGATTAAGACAAACAGAGGTTAAGTGACTTGCTAAGGATATCAAAACTAGGGAGTGTCTGAGGTCAGGTCTTTCTGACTCCAGGCCCAGCATTTAGGGTTAAATGCCCTCTATCCACCTACCTGCCAAAAAGTAAGTTGTGTCCAACTCTTCCCATTTGGGATTTTCTTGGCAAAGATGCTGCGTTGGTTTACCATTCCCTTTTCCAGCTCATATTACAGATGAGGAAAGTAAGATAAACAGGGTTAAGTGACTTACCCAGGGTCTGACTGAGTCCAGGCCTAGCACACTATGTACTACATCACCTGGCTGCCCTTGGAAAACATGATGGACCAATATTAGCCAGAAAAAGACAAATACAAATAATTGAGGGGGCAAATAAGTCTACAAAAATATTGGTATGTGAGATTATCAAAGGATATTATCTCAAGATCATTTATAGATAAAACTGCAGGAAGAATCTTAAATAAGTAAAAAATGGAATATATCTATTAGAATTTTTGTAGTAACTGAGTCAAGTTTAGATTAGAAGCAATACTTCAATACTATTATCTTATTAGATGATGTGTGAAAGTAGAAATGGCAAACAGGAAAATGAAGATAGGGTTGAGGAGCTGGACCTGCATAAATAAATTCAGTACAAAATAGTCTTGAATGACACAAGGCTAAAGGCAATCAAGATTTGATTTTTAAGATGTTTCTAAAAGAAAATGCAGCCAAAAGAATGTTAAATAATGCAATGCTATCATCAGAAACAAAACAAAACAAACCAACAAAAACCAACTAAGCAAGCATCAGTGACTATTCAACCATATGACTACTTTCTTTTCTCTTCAAAATCTTTATGTAAGTAGTTTATTCATATATTGAAGCTATTACTAATGTAAATATTAGAAGACTATTCAGATACACATTACTTTGTAAAGTCAATCATATTTTTTCCATAATATAACTAACTAAAAGATCCTTGATTTTTAAAATGGATATGATAATGTTAAGTGGAGCTTTAAAGATCTGTTGTTCTGCAATTTCAGTCATGTCTCTTTGTGATGCATTTGGGATTTTCTTGGCAAAGAAACTAGAGTGGTTTATCATTTCCTTTTCCAGTTCATTTTACAAATGAAGAAACTGAGACCAATAAGGTTAAGTGATGTGTTCAAGGTCACACAACTAGTAAATGTCTGAGGCCAAATTTGAACTCAGATCTTTTGATTTCAGTCTTAGTGTGCTATCTGAGAGGATATGGACCCAAGTTAAGACCTTTGCCCCTTACCCCAAAAGAATTTGGGTCCTATTTGTCTAAGTCCCTGGAAAAATTCCATCTTGAACTCTCCTTGGAATTCCCCACTTCATCTGACATTCACCTGAGGCTATAAGACTTTCATTATCTCTTCCCAGTTCTCTGTTTTCCTTAACCTAGGCTAGACCTATGGTTTTTATTTCCTTCAGCTACTTCTCACCTTTGTTCCTATCTAAAATCCTATTCTCTTGGTTCATGGCTTCCCTCCTCTTGTCACTCCAGTCTGCTGGCCACTCCCATCAAGATCCTCCCTAGACCCCTCTTCCAAGCACCCCAGACTATATGGACAATCCTAGATCCCTCCCACAGTCTTTCTATATAAAAGTCCCATCATATTTCCATGAAGGTTCAATCTGGCCCACTTCCATTAGCAATACAAATTTTCAGATCCCTTTAGAATCTGTCCAATATGGTAAATTTTTAATATACCTTGTTTTTCTTTGGCTAAAAGAAGACTTGAGTTAAATTCATTTGGGAAGGACCAGTATTTCAGAGTCCCACCACCTGTAAACCTCAATACTATCTACGGTGCAACCTGGTTACAGGAATACTCATTTTTTTGAGTTCAAATCTTCTGCATCATAATAACACTTGAACACATGGAAACAGATGAATTCACTATGGGAAAGAATGTAGGTATGTAAAAGAAGAGGGCACAAGACAGCACACTGCATGATATTCACAATTAGGAAGTAGGAGATTATATAGGTAAAGAACAAAGAAATATATATTATACAAGTGGTCAGACTGGTAAGAAGAGTAAAGCAATAGAACAACTTTATTGAAGCCAAAGGAAGAAAGAATATCTTTGGGGAATTCCTCAACCCAGAGATCCTAAGACCATTAAAAGAAGAATTTCTCCCACCTAGATTTAAGCGGAGGTCAGTCAAGAGATAGGGTGACAAGATAAAAAAAAAAAAATTTAGCATAGGTTGATGGGCCAGGTAGGCTTAGTAGCCAGAACAAGAACATAGATAGATGTATATAGCTATGTTGCATATGTCTGAGAGATGTATATATCAAACCATCTTTGATACAGTAGGAAGTCTCAAGTTAATATCAGACTATCCAAGGCCAGATCACAAGGAGTGGAGACGTCCCTTTTGAGATAGAATAAGCGCAACCTCTGCAGACTTCATTACACTGTCTTCTGAGAAGATTTTGGAGGAGGAAGAGAAGACAATTTCCCTAACCTTAAAGCAGGTTTTGTTCATTTCAATCTAGTAAGGAATTGGAATAAATGATATTAAGTAGATCAAAAAGATGAGGCCAGGAAAAATGCTACAAAAGTTAGAAGGTATGGTATTATTTGTGATAAGCTGCCAAAAGCCTAGGAGTTTTGCAGTTGACATTTGCAAGAGAAGAGAATTTAAAACAAATGATTAAAAGTGAAGGACAATGCAGTGGTTCTATCTAGTATTTTGGTTCTTCTTGCCTTTCCTCAGGTCATGTGTATGTCAGGTCATTTTGGGGGCTGAGAGAAACTGAGTTACTACAGAACTGCTTTGCAAGTTTGTTGGAGTGCAACCCCATCTCCACCTTTAGTTGGTTTGAAAAGGATTGTAGATGGACAATTGGGAAAAAAAAAATTATTGTTAAAGGAGACTTTCTAAGGCTGTCAGATATAGGTTTGAGACTAGACTTGGATGACTGGCTGGAAGAAGCTATTTCAAGTCACAGACTAAACACCTTCAGGCTTTCATTAGTAATTTGATTTGTCAATGTTCCAAAAAAGCTTTGGCCCTCAGGCTAAGGCTCTGGAATCCAGCAGTCCCCTCTCCTTATGGAGATAAAACTGAGTACCAGGACTCGATATGTTAGGAACTGCCTTTGAATCATGGAATGAATGAATGAATCAAAAAGCATTTATTAGGTGTTTATTGTGTGTGAAGCATATGGGATACAAACAGAAAGTGAATATTCTAATAGAGAGACAACATATATTGGAGATTTCAGGTATAAATCAGATGGAGATGACTCTGGTTCTAAAGGTACATGTGCAGAGCAGCATTGAACAAAACTGATAAGTGCTACTGATGGGGATGGAATCTGAGCCCCTCAAAGGAAAAGACCATGTCTTTGGGATCTGAACCCCAAAAAGGAAAATCCCTGGATTTTCCCAGTGGTCCAGGTCCCCAGCATTCCCCTGGGGCAATCAGCCCTTCCCAGTTAATTAACTGCCATTTCATTGTCTGCACCCGGCTTCATCCCAGACCACCATTCCTTAACTCCATGGAGAACCCTTCTCTGTTCCCACTCCCTTCTGTATAAAAGATCCATCTTGCCTCCATTAAAATGTTCAGATTTCTTTATAGTCTGGCTGGCTTGCATTAGGGGTACAAATTCTCAGATTCTTAAAATCTGTCCAATATGAAGGATTTTTAGACTAATGCCCACCTTGACCCAGGTTCTAATAAACCTTGTCTTTGGATGAAAGAAGGCTTGGGTTGCATTCATTCAAAGCAGGACCCACAAGCCACTGGTTCAAGGTCCTTTTACCCCTAAACCCCAAAGCCACTCTGTCATTGCTATATCTTTGCTGAGTTTGGGCAAGGGAAACCTCTTTTGTTAAATGTGCAAAGACTTACAAGCTTCCCATTTTGTAAGAAATTTGAGCCTCAACTAAAAGTCTTGGGCTTACAGCAGCCTCTTAAAAAAAAAGTTCATTTGCATTCAAATCTCTTCCCTCCCCTCCCACCCCGTACACACCCTTTTTTACTGTGCCAAATTCAGTCAAATTGCTTAAGTTTATTTAGGTCTGCCTTGATTGTAAATTCTTTTATAAGGTTTTAAGAAAGGTTAAAAAAACCCACTGTACTATTGTGCAGTTTATATAACTTAATATCCTGTCTTCATAGGTACAATTTCATTGATACGGCATCAATTTTATTAACAGTGACCTGTTATATAATATTAGGGAGATTTTTTTTTTTAGCATTATATAAGAAGTACTTTGTTGGGGATGGAAGCTCAATTCCAGGTGGACAATCTCCGGCGGGTAAAGGTGGGAACTTCTAAATCTTAGAGTTCTCACGAGACCCCCCAGGAAACGTCTGGGAATCGAGGTGAACCGAGCTATCTCGTGTATTTCCGCCTCTTCCGGTGAGAAACGTGATGGGAGAGAGCTCTCCCCACCCTCGAGATAGTCCCGGATTGGAGCACACCTAGTTACCTAACAGGCACGGTATTCAGATGCAAACTATGCCGCTGCAGAGCTTAAGTAGAATCAGGAAAGCCTGAAAGTTCTCTTGGGCGGAGGGGCGGTGAGGACAACAAGGCTCCGCTTTTCCTCTCTCTTCTCTCCCCTCCCCCTCTCTCCCCACTTATACTTCTACTTCCAATCTCTTATTGTAAGATTTTTGCCTTGGGAGATCTTTCTCTTTCCCTCCTAAGGAAGAGTTCCCCTGCACTTGTAACTAGACCCTGAAATAAAACTCAACCCTTGTTCGACTCTGGAACGTCCTTTCTCTCATATGCGCACCCGGCGTGGCCAGCCGAAGACCTCGGGAGGTGAGGTAAGAAAGACTCGGGTAGCCCACAGGCCTCTAGGTCTGGCAGTACTTGTTTAAAATTATGATCTGGTTTGAAGCTTCCCATGCATTTTGTCATGAATGAATAGTCCCATGAGGTAAGCCACTGGGCATGACAGCATGAAATAGTTTTAAAATTATTTTCTCCATGTTCAGATATCAGTAAGACCAAACATGGCAAAAATACACAAATATATTTCTATTAGACACAAGCTGAACAAATAAATAACCCTCCAGAAAGAAATGAATAATTAATCTATTTGTACATGGCAATTTAAAGAAACTAGTCAAACCACCTCAAATTTTTGAAAGGTCAAATCCTTAAGTGAGGAATATACTGAACCACCCAGAAAAAATAACCATCAGATATCTAATGGCCATTTCAGGAAATTTAATTCTCAATGCAGAAACCTATTTGTTTCTAGAGAAGAAAAACATGTTTGACTCCTACCTACTTGATAAGATTGTTAAGGTAGGAATGAAGTAAAGTCAAGTAATATATGCTTATTAGCTTTTTTTCTCTCAAATATATACGTTCTGCACCTTAAACAGAAATGAGAAATATTCAGCAGCAGCAGTATAATTATTGTTTTATTTCTTTTTCCTATAAAATCTTATTTCAGAGTAGATACAGATGCATTATTAGATAATTACTTTAGGGAGGGTGGGGGAGAGGAACAGTGTGGTTCGTTTCCCCTTTTATCATTTTTTCTTTTTCCTTTTATCATTCTTTTACAGTTTATTCCTATAAAAGTATCTGTTCTCTGTTCCATCAATTTGATCTTAATTCCAATGAGTTTCTGAGTCTTGTTGAATGGATTTCACTCTAGAAAATCCAAATGGGATGGAATTCAATTAGTACCTGTGATACAACAAAATTATGAAGAGATTCAAATTTTACTCCGTGTTCTTTTGCCTTATCCTTATAATGCCCTCTTATAGGAGTTTCTTTTTTTCTCCCAAATATTTATCCTTTTCCCTTTTCCAAATGTGATTTCTTCTGATCTCTATCTCTAACTTTTCGCATGAGCTCCTCATTCACACATCTAACTGACTACTAATTATTTAACCCAAATAACTCTCCAGCATTTCAAATGAAAAATGTCAAACATCGTTTTTCTAAAGTGAACTTCTTCTGAGAGTGTTACTGTCTCAGTGAACTAGACATGACACCTGAGGACTAGTATGATGATGATGTTGACAATAATGATTGACAATAATAATAATAAACTTCTCCAAATCTCACCAACTTCTCTTGCTGTGCATAGAGAAGAAAGAGATCAAGGAAGACAATACAAAGTAGTGGAATGTCAACCAGAACCATGTTCAGGATGGCTCCTTAGACCCTGAAATCATTATGGTAACTTTGAAAGCCAGGTAGGAACTTTGCAACTCTCACAAATTGTGACCTGCATCTACAACTGATGGAATTTATACCCAGGCCAATCTGATATGAGTCAAAGAAATAGACAGAGCATGAAGGATGGCTACATTTGAAATATTTGATGGATCAATTTGACACAGGGAATAGCTAAGTGAGTGATACTATTTCTTGTTCTGCTACTATAAGAAGGCAATATAATTAAAGAAGGGATAAACATCACATGCAAAAACAAATACTAATATCCCTTGCTGCAAATGCATCGTTGAAGATGGCACTGAATACTAAAGTACTCAATATACAAATGTGAATAAAATAGATTAAAGATAAGAAAGTATTCATTTTGTGCCAGTATTCTAATATATCAACTTTGCAAAGACATATTTCTAGCTATAGACAAAGATTTCCACGATTTTTTAAAAACTGCAATTATTCGGTTCTTCCTAATAGCTCAGTCGTAGAGTTTAGTAACTCCCTGATTAATAGAGTAAAAAGGTTATGCTAATTTGAATTAACTAATTGTAATATTTGTGGCAATTCTACAGAATATAGCTCAAACCACAGTGGTGGTCCCAACAAGACTTATCTGATCCATTAATTGTTACCTATTTTTGACAATTGTGTGAGTACAATATCAATAAAAGTACCTCAAATGTATTTCCAAAGTGAGTGGTGCAGATTATTGTGTCTGACAAGAGGAAGATATTCAGTGGCATCAGAACCACAAATCAATTGCCATCATTGAGTCTGCCTCAATCAAACCTACTAATCAGCTTCAGAGCTAGATGCCCATTTCTCAGAAGAAGACAATCTGGAGGTTCTTGGATAGGAAGGGAGGACCTGACTTATATTCTTATTGTTGAATATGTCACTAAAGATTTGACAATCTTATCAAAAGAGTTAAGAATGAAAATAGAAAATAAGAAAAGTGACAAGAGGAAAGGACTATATTACTGTTGACATGAACAACAAGTTGAAACTAAGAGCATGAGATGCTTGGTGGTACCTTTTAGAAGTGCCTCAAGAGTAGAGGTTTATCTTTGAATGACAGTAACAGACTCTTGGCAGACTTTCAAAGTCTTTCTTGTTTTTCAAGACAAAGCCTGAGAAATCTGGGTCACTTCCATGCTACAATTAAGCACCAAAGTAGGTCATTTCCAAACCAGGTCACCTGTACTTGTGCATCTTCTTCCATTCCCACTGGGCCTAGGGTCTCCCTCTGCCAAATAAATTTTGGGGTGTTGATGGTGAATTTCTACTTCATTTTCCCTGGAACATGGCTCACTCATACTTTTTAGAGTGTCTTTCCATGATGTCTTCTAAAAATTTAAACTACTTGAGCACAGTAGCTATCTTGCCTGCAGAAATTTATACATCAACTATTTAACACAGTGCTTGACACACAATAAGCACTATTTTTTAATTAAATGATTGTTGCATTTTGTTGATGTGGATAATATTTGTTTCTGGTAAACTTGAATAAAAATGTTGTGCATTCATTAGGTTCTGTTTCAATGAAGGCTGGCATTTCAGGATGGTGGGGAAAAGAAAAACAAATTTGAATTTGTAGGTTGTCTGAGGAAGTGTACCTCATGTGTGCATGAAGGACAGGGTTAGGGAATCTCTGTTACTTTATTTAGTACATTTTTTCATTAACGATCTTTTGTTTTGAACTAAACAACATGTCCTTTTTCTGAAAGAAAAGTGTGAACTTCTCTCCAGGGTTTAGAAATTATCATTTTGAGTGGGTTTTGAACCATAGAGTTAATCAGAAAATTCTTTTTTTAATCTTTTTTTGACTTAAGTACTAAAACATAAATACATAATGTGAAAAGACAAAGAAACATACTGTAAACTTAAACATTAAAACAAATATGAAATAAGAAAAATGGGAAGGGGGCAAGATGGCAGAGCAAAAGCAGGGACTTACCTGAGCTCATCCACAAATTCCTTCAGATACATCTAACAAGTGAATCTGAACAAATTTTAGAGTAGTAGAATTCACTAGGAGACAGAATATGGCAGATTTCCAGCCCAGGAAAGCCTGAAAGGTTGAGGGAAAGGCTCTGTTACATTGAGCGGGGGGAGTGCAGAGCATGCAGGAGACACCAGTGCAGATGTGGCCATAACAGAGTGGGAACATCCTAGGTGGGCTGAATCATCAGCAGCGGTTCAGATTCCCAAATCACTCAGCACAAGACAGGAGTCCAGCAGAACTGGATGAGAGTGAAGTACAGGGCCCAATAGCTGAAGCAGCTACTCCTGAGGCTATCAGCCCATAGACTAAATGGTTGAAAGTCACCTACTTGAATTTCTAGGACCCAACACGGCAGAGTAAACCATGAGTAATCTCACCCTCTGTTGTTGACTTTGAAAAACCCAGAGAATACTGCCCCAGGAAAAATCTTGGAAAAGTGGAGCCAGCAGAAGAGGTATACCAGTGTTTTAGCTTGGGAGGCTTGGGAGATCACCAGGAAGAGTCCCTCTTACTGTGGCTTAAGGGGAGCAGTGCAGGACCAGAAAGGTTCCAGCAGGCCCCACCTGAGCAGATGAAAAAGAGATCCTGAGCTCCAGAGGTATACAGCAAGTAAGCACCAGCACAGGACCCCACCAGCACAGACAGAATTAGTGCAGCCCTGGGGAGGAGGAGATGTCCAGTGGTCAGAGCACCCCTCCCACACCTCACACCTTGAGTTTCAGTGTAACACTGGGGAAACTCAAACTTCACCTGGCCTGGACTTTGGGCACACACCAGCCAACTCAGCACAAGGTAAACTGCAGCATTACATAGCTTCTAAATAAAGAGCCAGAGGCCACAGTACATAAAGCCAGTAAGCAGGACCCTAGCTCCAAACACAAGAAACATGGGATGGAGTTCCCTGTGTTCCAGAAGCAGAGATCCATTTTAAAAGTCAAGATAAAGGCAATCATGATGAGCAAGTAGCAAATTAGAAAACCAAAGACCATAGAATCTTATTACAACGACAGGGAAGAACAAAATATGAATTCAGAAGAGGAAAGCATTGAGACTATATTCACACCTGAAACCTCAAAAGAGAACATGAACTTGTGTAAAGCCCAAACAGCATTCTTGGAGGAGGTCAAGAAGAATTTTAATAGCCAAGTCAAAGAGGTGGAAGAAAAATTGACCAATGATTTTAAAAATGCAATCAGTCCTTAAAAAGTAAAATTGGCCAAATGAATAAGGAGATACAAAACATAACTGGAGAAAAAACTTTTAAAAAGCAGGTACAAAACCTAACTAAAGAAAACAATTAATTAAAAAATTGAATTGGGAAAAGAAAAAATGAATAATGCTATGAGGCATCAAGAATCAATCAAGCAAAATCTAAAGAATAAACAAAAAGAAAACAATGTAAAATATTTCATTGGAAAAAAAAATAAACAAAACAATTGACCTGGAAAATAGACCCAGGAGAGAAAATCTAAGAGTTATTGGTCTATCATAAAACCATGATTAAAAAAAGAGCCTAGATAGTATCTTCCAAGAAATCATCAAGGAAAACTGCCCTGAAGTATGAGATCCAAAGGGCAAAATAGTCATGGAAAGAATACATCATTCACCTCCTGAAAGATATCTCAAAGGGAAAACATCAAGGGATATTGTTGCCAAATCCCAGAATAATCATGTCAAGGAGAAAATATTGTAAGCAGCTAGAAAGGAACAATTCAAATATTGAGGAACTACAGTCAGGATCACACAGTACCTTGCAGCTTCTACATTAAAATATCAGAGGCATTGGAGTATACTATTCTGTAAGGCAAAACAGCTTGGACTACAACCAAGAATCAATTACCCAACAATACTGAGCATAATCTTTCAGGCAAGGAGATGGAAATTCAATGAAATAAAAAATTTCCTGAACTTGTTGATGAAAAGGCCAAAGATCAATAGAAAATTTGGTCTTCAAATACAAGACTCAAGAGAGGAATAAAAGAGGTAAAGAGGGGAAAAAAAGAGGAAAAAAAAAAAACTTGTTATCCAATATGGGCCAACTGTTTACATCCCTAAATGGGAGGATATACTTGTTGATCTTGAGAATCATATATTTATTACAACATTTAAAAGGGATATACATGGATAGAAGGTATGGGTATAAATTGAATGATTTGATGCTGTAAAACCTAATTAAGGGATGCAGAGGTAAAAGAGGGAAAAAAGAAGGCAGAAAAGGGTAAATTACTGCACTTAAAAAACATATTATAATAGAGGGAAATAAGGGAGGGAGACTAGCATTATTTGTGCTTTACTCTCATCAGATTTGGTTTAAGGGGAGAGTATCCATGATACTCCACATGGGTTCCAATCAACTACCTTTTGCTCTAGTTTAAATCTTGAGTCCAAAGGTAGATATTCTACCATTTTTATCATTCTCAGATGATTATTCTATTTCACAGAGTTTGGATTTTTTTTTGTTGCTAGTTTTTCTTTTTTTTTGACAAATCTGCAATGTCATATCTTTTAAATCAGTGATTACTCTCCATGTTTGTCCTCCCCTGTCCTCCTCAGAGAAATGGATAACTAGAATTCCCCTTGCACTAAGTCAGGGTCATGGTATTACATATATTTAACTTATGTATCAATAATCTATGGAGCTCTGAGCTTGTTTGCTTGGATAATATTTGTTATCAAATACATGCCATAGAAAAATTCTTTAAAACAGCAACAATGTCAATGTCATTTTCTTACAGAAACCACTTGGTAATTACCCCCACAGTGATCTTTGTACAATGAACTTGACTCTGTTGGAAATAGTTTCCTTTTTTATTCTTGTTAATGTTGCAATCAACTAAATACCCTCTAATAGAGTATTTACTACAATCACAAAACAATACCAAAGAGAACATCTGTGGTTTCTCATATCTCACAAAGATGTTTTGATGTATTAAAACTTCCCTTGAATAAAAACTCTGCTACCCACCAAACTGATTAATTCTGCTTATTCACAGTAATGGCCAATGCTAACAACTCTTTTTCCTAGTTGTTTCTGGAGACTGAATAAACTGTCTTGACAAACAGAATAGAGATGTAGCCTGAACATTACTCAGAACAGATCTCTACAAGGCAGAAAAGAAATTTTAGTGAAAACTTGCCATTAGGGAACCCCGATACTTTTAGTCAGATCTTCTTCTACTTATTGACACTACTGCCATCCATAAATAACTCATTCTCCATCATCATTGTGATAGAATCATAAAAGAGAATTGGAAATAGCCTGAAGGAACATTTAGATGCATTCCCTTATTTTGCCCATAAAGTAACTGAGGTTGAAGGACAATAAATTGCCTGTCCAAAACCATGTCACTTGGAACTTTGGAAATGGAGGCAGGAGTAATGCACAACTCAATTTATTCCCAGCAATGCATGACTAATGCAGAAGACACAAAAAAGAGGTGGCAAGCAGAAAAAAAAAAAAACAAAAAAACAAAGCAAAATAAAAAAGCAGGGCATCTAACAAGTCAAAATAGACATCCAAAATTTATTCACTAAAGTTCATTACTTTTCTTTATAGGAGAATCCCTCACAGTCTATACACAGCTATTTTCACTGGTGAGAACAAACCAGAAAGCCTAAAAATGGTTTTTAGAAAGAATTTTACTAAGTTTGTTTGACAGAGGAGAAAGCTGAAAAAGATATGGCATCCCCCTTTCCCTTAATCTTTGTTACATCCCACAGTATATGGAGTACAAACAACGATACATGCACACATTAGCACATATTACATATAAGCAATTTGCTTGAAATGTACATCGACAAGCAAGCTAAGTATTCAATAAAATTTGGGTGAAGTCAAAACATAAGTTACTGGGTCAACTCAAAACAAGACCTGAGTAGAGTTTAAGTATTCCTTCCAGCTATCTTAGGCTTCCCTGGAATGTCTTCTAGGGCAGCTGAACCTAGAATAAGATTGGTGTTAGACAATTTCCAGCTACTTCTTTTGCTCTGTATCTAGATATTTCTAGGTTAAAACGATATAATAAATAAGATATCTCATACAAAATCACAAAGTTCATTGCCCACTTTACATACCACAAGTTGGATTGCCTGGTTTCACAGCTTACATTAGAGTTAGTTGTAAGAGACAAAGAAGTTAGTACCAGAGGTAGTAAGTGAGAAACTACATGGGAGGACACGATAACAATTTAAAGACCAAAACAGTTTTATTTACCACCCATTTATCTAGTGCTGTGTTCAGAGGACTATACTGCAACCTACGGGCAATAATACAGAGTTCAGACGTGACATAGTCTCCACGTTTATGAACCTTACAGCGTAGTAAAGAACATAGACATATGCAATTATATTGCAAAATCATAAAGTTAAATACATTAGAAAGGTACAAAACAAAGTGTTAAGGGAATTCTGCAAGGTTAGCTAATTGCCAACAAGGTGATTGGAGAAGGTCTCATGAAGGAATTTCCATATAGAAGGTCCTTTAAAGGATGTCCAAGACAGAGGATTCTGGGAAGATGGCAGAGTAAGTCAAAAGATTTTAAGCTCTCAAGATTTTCCTTCACTAAAGAGATAATATAGTGCCTCTGGGTGAGCACTGGGGGGGGGGGGGGGGGGTGAAAACGAATAAGAGTAAAGTCAGCACAGGGGTGCTGTTGGGATAATTAAAGAATGCCTGAAGAAAAATCTCAGGAGATGATTTTCTCCTGGTGCAGAGTAAATACCTCCAGGCTAGAGTCACCTTTAACAACTGCTGCAAGCTGCTTAAAAAAGAATCAGCAAGCATGAGGGTTAGCTGGGTTGGAAGGCTGCCTCCACTGGCCACAAGGAACTTTTACTCCTGGGACAGAAAATGAGGGGAGTTGGGTGTCTGACTTAGGGAAGATCTAGGGAACCTTTGTTAACAAGGAACATCAGACCCAGCTGTGCTGCACGGAAGAGCAGAGGGCAAGAAGGAACCAGCATACATATAGTGAGTGTAGAAGAAATGGGGCAGGGGATGCTGCTGGCTGTGGGTATTCATGGAAGACTGGAGGTTTTGGTTTCAGTTCAAAGTTCAAGGAGAGAACTGAAGAGGGTCAGAAGTCAGAGGCCATTGCTCACACCACAGGACTAGGTAGAAATAAAGTGGAGGAGTTAGGTGAGATAGGAAAAAAGAGATATGCAAACAGAAAAACAGGAGTAGGAAAAGTAGAATCTCTTAGGGAAAGTATGTTTATATACATATCTATTTGTGTATACACACATATATACACATGTATATTTATATGTATATATGTATACATATATGTATATATCAATACCTACATATAAATATGTCCATGATTAATTGTAGTCTTGGGGTGGTGGGTGGGAGGAGGAAGGGGGAAAAAGAATCAAGTAAAAAGTGTACATCAGAGAACAAAAGAAAATCTACACGGAAGCAAAGAAAATATGGACAGCTTTCAACATATTGCACAGTATTTTACATGTGTTTATATATACACATATATATACACACACACACTTTCTTGACATGATAAGTTATTACTATAGCTTCTGAATCCCCTCCTATGTTCTGCTGTGCACAATATATTTTCTCTTTCCTTTTTTTATATTTGTTTGTAATATTTCTTTTCTCATGTGTTTAAGTTCTAGTATTTGTCTAAAATTTTAAAAAAATTAAAAAGTAAAGGATGGTCAATGTTTCAGAAGGTAAACTAGGTAATGGGATATATTCTAGGTGTAATGAACAGTTTGGCTAAAGACACAATGGAGAAAAACTAAAGGACTTGCTTATTTGGAGGAGGGAGAATGATCTAGTTTGGTTAGAATGTAGAATATGTGGAATGGAATAAGGTGAGATGAGGAAAAAAGTTAAAACGATACTAGATTATGGAAGAACTTAAATATCAGGCAACGGAATTTTTCATTGTTAATATTCTTCTTAACCCATTATTAAAAAAAAAAAAAAAACTTATCCCCCCTTCTATCTATTTTATAAGGTGGCCATAGCCAATGTGATGGGATGGTCTCTCTAGTTTTACTAATATCTCATATAGTATAGTAATGAAATACATATGCTATTCATCTATTGTCTCTTGAGATTCCATGAGAATCTTTCCAGCTTTACCAGCCATATGTGCCATTAAGACTTTGTATCTTATGTTCCACAATTAGCACTATGTTTCACAGGAATGAACTGACTGCATCCTTTAGTTCTGATGAATATCACTGTCCTTTCGTTCTTATATATTTTGATTTGTAAAAATATTTTAAAATTGACATGTAGTTCTAGGAAAATATTGGTCTCAAAGAGATGGAATTCTTCAGCGAGCAGCTTAGGATCATTGAGAGCAAAGAATAATTTCTCAAATGTCATTCAGCCCAATCTCTACCTACATAATGTAAAATCTAGAACTTGTGTTTCATTAACAGAAGTTTTAAGAGTATAGAGACAACCCTATGACAAAATGAAGCATTAGGAGAGTTATGGAGAAAGCCATTGATAATTCCTTATCCTGGAAAGAGATGAAATGTACCCAAAGGATAGCAAACAGGCCAGTTCAGCTGAAAAGTATAGCACATGAGAGATAAGAGGGTGAAACGTGTGGAAAAAATAGGTGAGGTCATATGATGAAGAAATCTACTACTACTACTACTACTAGTACTACTAGTACTACTACTACTGTCAGGCCTAGAGGCCTAAGGGCTACCCGAGTCTTACCTTACCTATTGCAGGTCTTCGGCTGGCCAAACTGGATAAACGTATGAGAGAAGAGACTTTCCAGAGTCGAACAAGGGTTAGGCTTTATTCAGGGTCTTGGTTACATGTGCAGGGTGAATTCTTCCTTAGGAGAGAGGAATCCTCTTCCCAAGGAGGCAAAGATCTTACAGTAAGAGAATGGAAGCAGGAGTGGAAGAGGGAAGAGGGAAGAGGGAAGAGGGGAGAGGGAAGAGGGGCCTTCTGTCCTCTAAGGGCCCCTCAGCACTAAGAGCGCCTTCAGGCTTTCCTGACCCTACTTAAGCTCTCCTGCCACATAGTTTGCACCTGAATACCGTGCCTGTTAGACAACAATAGGTGTGCTCAGACCATGGATTAATCTCGAGGGCGGGGATGCTCTTCGCCAGCAAGTTTCCCACGGGGAAGAGGCGGAAATGCATGAGATAGCCCGGTTCTCACACCTCAATTCCCAGCTGTTCCCTGGGGGGCCTCATGAGAACTCTAAGGTTTAGAAGTCCTCACCTTTACCTGCCCAAGACTGTCCACATGGAACTGAGCTTACACCCCCAACAACTACTACTACCACCACCACTACCACCACTACCACTACTACTACACTGTTACTGTTATAATTATTATCATCATAGAGGTAACGGGAAGTCACTATGTTCCCTTAGTAAAGAAGTGGCATGATTTCAAAATATCCTATCATAATTATATAGAAGACAAATAAAAGAGAGCATATACAGGATTCAGGGAAACAGGATTTTGCACTATTTTCAGTACTTCATTTGATACTCACAGTAACCTTCTGAGGTAGGTACTATTGTTATTTCCATTGTGCAGTTGAGGAAACTGAGGCAGAGAGAGATTAAGTGACTTGCCCAGGGTCACAGAGATAGTACGTGTCTAATCTTTGAATTTAGTTCTTCCTGACTCCAGGTCCACATGTCTATCCACTAGACCATCTAGCTAGAAATAACATGAGTCTAAGCTAGAGTTGTAATTGTGAATGAAGGAACAGAAGTAAATACAAAAGATGTTATTGAGACATAACTGATGAAACTTCCCTGATGCAGAGATATAAGGAGGTGAGGAGGACTGAAAAATTCAGAATGACTCCTAGATATTAAAACCGAATAGATGAGTGGTTTTTCATTTAATAGGAATAGACAAATTGGGAAGAGGGGTGAGTTTTGACAGGCAGATAATGATTTGTATTTTGCACATATTGGAGATGCAAGATTGGAGTTCAGGAGCCAGATAAGGACTGAGTGTGCAGAAGTAGATAAACAGGTTGGGGTAAAATTAAAAGAAAACTATGTTATAAAAATCCAGAGAGAAGAGATCAGCCAAGAAGAAAAAGTAGTCCACAGGGCCAAAAGCTACATGGGTTCAAGAATTTTGAGAAAGGCCTTTCAAAACTCTTATTCCTAGAAGCACCCTCTGAGTCAATCAGGACAAATTGAAATTATCTTTCAACTAACCATACCTCAAATATGAAAACATAAATATAATTCTTGCAAATCTTCTCTTAGTAAAGCTGAACAAATCTTGTGACTTCAATGAATTTTCATGTGGCTTAGCCTTTAGATCCACAGACACTCTCATTTTCCTCTGGATGGTTGTCGTCTTGTTAATATCTTTCAAAAAAGTTAAATCCAATATGCTAGGTGTGGTCAGACCAGACTAAAGCATAGTGGCACTGTCACCTCATGTGTGCTGGATACTGCCTTAACTCTTGTAGCCCCTTAGTGTTTTATTTGGATTTTTGCAGGGGCGGGGGGGTAGTGTCTGATGTTGATTGATTATTAAACTTGAAGTTTGTTGACTTTACACATGAGCTTCTAAGTAGCCATTTCTACAATTTTTATTTTTTTAAACACAAACATCAGAAGGTATGTTTCACATCTTATTAAATTTGACCCAAAGATTAGATCATTTTTATCCATGACTGCCATGAATTAATAAAGAACAAAACCCAAATCTAAAAAGATTCATAGAAGAAATTTTATTACATGTTTGGCAGAAGGGATAAAACCAGAAAAAGATGTAACGAATTTCCCCAAATTGCTGTAATGTTTAAATTTCATAGAGTTCAGCAAATGTATAAGAACACAATCACCTCAGTAACCTGCACATGGGCAGTTTAAAAAAAAAATGGATGTTTTCCAAAAACAGTACAAACACACAAACTGCTACACATAGGCAGTTTCCAGATAAGACACCCTGATTGTTTGAGGTGTACTTTAGCTGTCAAGTCTAAACATTCAGTAAAATTAGGGTGAAACCAAAGCAAAAGCTTTTGGATATTATGTCAACACAAGACGTACGTGGGTTCCAAACATTCCTCAGTAATCTCAGACTCCCTTGGAGGGTCTCTGGGGTGAGCATCAACTGTATCTAAGCTTTGGGTTACAGTATCTTGCCATACAAGTATAGATATAATAAATATTAAGATTTTCCCCCAAAGTGATGTTTTCCTCACAGGTGTAAGCTGTTCCTCTCAGCTCTGTATCATCCTAAAATTAAGTTAAGCACACAATGTATGTTTTTGTCTAAGTCATTGATCAAAACAAAATAATACCAGCCAAAACAAACAAAGAGAAAAGCCCAGAGCTAAGCATAGATCCCTGGGACACTTCACTAGAGACTTAACTCTTTATATCTTTATTTCTGTAATTAACAACAGTTATGATGGGAAAATAAAAGGGACCAGTTCTGTAGTGAGAATAAAAGATAATAGATACTATATTGGTACCACTATCTATTTTTAAAAATCAGAACGGGGGCATTGACAGTTCCTTTATGGAACATTTATACAAAGACAAAAACAAGAATAGGGATAAGAAGACTTTAGGGATGGGGTTGTAAGGTGTAATTGACCCTCCGTGGTCAAGGACAGTTCATTTTCCCCCATACAAAATAATTTTGAAGGATGCTCTGGTGAAAGCTGACATTCCACCTTTGTTCCGTCCGTCCATTCCTCTGTCCATCCCTCTGTCCACCCCCCTCTCTCTCTCCCTCTCACTCCTTCTCCCTCCCTCTCCCCCCTCTCTCTCCCCTGGACAGCAATAGGGATGGAATATTAATGTCAAGAAAACAAATTGAAATCCTGCCTCAGAAACTTGCTAATTATGTGATTCTGGACACGTCATTAACCTTTAACAATCTCAGTTTTCTGGTCTGTAAGAGTTATAACGGTAGCACTTACCTCAGCCTCAGAATTTTATTGTGAGCATCAAATGAGATGAGATACATAAAATGTTTTGCAAACTTTAAAGCACTTTATACATTGTATCTATTAGCATCCCTTTGTGAAATATGCAGTCTAGTTGGTGGTTAAGGTAAATATACAGGTCACCATAATACATAAGATTCATTTCATTATGTGAAATTCTCTGTTGTCCAAAGGGGAAATTGATACCAAACAAAATGATTAAGAAAGGTTCTATGGAAGATGTGAAATTTGAAGTGGTCTTATTAATGAGTATGTATTAAAGATTAACTGGGAAGAGAGGCTATTCTAGGCATAAAAAAAAAAAAGACACAGAAGGTGATGTATTTTAGGTTGCCAACACTGACCACTCATCACTACACCTAAGCCTGCAGTTTGTTATTCATAAGGTACTTTGATGGTTCCACAGTTACAGGAAAAGAAACAAACTCATTAAACTAGACCTCTGATAAATGTTAGAGCAAAGTCAGTGTCTAAATTCTAACACTGTGTATGATGAGATGAAGACAAGGTCCTTAGTCTCCAAAACTTTATTTTCTGAAGCACTACTCAATTTAAAAGAAATAATTGAATCTTAGTATACATGATCAAGTTATCTGGGCTGTCTCAAGAGCTAATTCAAAGAACTACATTATCATCCTGATCAAACAGGTCATGATCAATTGTTAGCAAAACTGAGAGTGCAAAATTGAGCATGTGGAGGCTGATTCAGTAACTTCAAGGGCATGCAACATAAAATAGAACAGCAAAAGACTTGTGAACAACTGAGATCAACTTTGATAATGTATATGTACAGAAACTATGTTTTATTGATTGTATCTTGCTCAGTGCTCAAACTAGTATCTTGTATATTTATTTCAATATGTTGAGGATACTTCATTTCATCCATATGAATATTTCCTCTCTTGACTTACACTAGAATGACAACTCTCCATCCTTTAGTAGAATCTCTGTGAATGGTCATGACTGAAAAAATGTGTATTTATGTAAGCCCTGATATATATGTATACATATACATGCATATATATATATATATATATATATACACATCTGAATGTGTGTGTATATATATATATACACACGCATCTGAATGTGTATATGTATTATATCCAACTGTTCTATGTATATTTATACATATGTGTAGAGTGTATAGGGTGTTCCAGGAGGACTAGCATCTCTAGTGTGAGGGCTTGCTAAGCCCTTTTCAGGGCTGCTCATCCACCTTTGGTATCCACCTCTCAAGGAACACTTACCTGCGGCTCCAAGAAGCTGTAGCAAGTGCAGCGGCCATACCCAAGGAAAACTGCCTCAGCAGATGGGTTAAACCAAGCTGAGGGTAACCAAAAGGCTTCAAACCTGTCAGTGAATTAGAAGGATGTCTACACACAAGCATGTGAAGACTTTCCCTCACAGAATGGGTAGTTGAGAACAATTTGTTACAATGGTCATGAAAATGATTGAAGCGGGTGCTATAGAGCTTCATCAGACATTGAAGATGCCAATGTCATCTTTTGCATTCTGGGCCATTGCCAGTCATCCTGACTTTTGTCTTGCTACTAGACTTCAATGACTGGAAGAGATAGTGAGACTGACAAATGTGCATCTCTGCTTCGCTTAAATCCAATTCAAGACATTACCCCATGTTGCCACTGGTCCTCTTTGAAAAGGAAGAAGAAAGAACAACAATATAGATAAAGTTTTATATATATATATATATATGTATGTGTGTGTGTGTGTGTGTGTGTGTGTGTGTGTGTGTATGAATGTGTGAATGTTATTCCATCATCCAGCAATAAGCTTCTTTACACTTGCTTAGGGTAGTTCATACAGAGGCTCATACTCAAAACCTTTCAAATTTGTTAAGAGTTTCCAGAATTCATTTAGTGAATAATGTATGTGATGATTAAATTTTGAAGTAAGAATTTAGTGCAGATCTTGAACACATTAATTATTTTATAATTTATAAGGAATGTTAGATAGAGGAAATGAGAGTGGGAGGATCAGAAAGAGGGGAAGGGACTAAGAGAGGGAAGGAAGGAAGATAAAAAGGAGGGAGATAAGGTAGAAGAAAAGGTGAGAGAAAGGGAATTCAAAATGAATTTGTAAAATTATAATCCTCACATAAAAGAAAAATATGAGTGATATTGAGTGGAATGGAAATAAGGTGGAAAGTAAAGCAAAAACATAAAGGGTCAACGTTTCATAGGTTCATACTTGAGTTGTTTTTTTTTTTTATTTTTTTTCACCCCATTAGCGAGGAAGTATGTCATTTTGCCTAAAAATAAGCAAAGGCAATTCTAGGCTACGTAGCAGTAAGCACCAAAGCATTCACAGGAGGGCCTGTTTCACAGGTTCTTATATCTGCTTTCCTAAAAGGAAAGCAACTTTTGAGGGGTCAACAATCACTTTAACCAAACACATATACCAACGGAGAAAATATAAACAGGACCAACAAACAGAATTTCCAACTGTCTGACCCTAGGCAATACATATATCTTTACCAGAGAGAGAAGCACCAACATCTGGGTTTTCAAAGCCAGGGGTCTTCTTAGGGGCTTCCCAAAGTCTCATCTGGCACACGAACCTTTTCCCAAAAACTAAGCCCCAAAGCAAAACCTCACCTCAGAGTATATATATATGTATATATATACTCTTTTCAGAGAAGGAGGGCACCAACCCTCCTGACCCAGTTCCTCATTAGCAATCAACAAAAGGTATAGGCCTTCACAGGAAACAAGTCTCCCCTAATGAAGCCTCCCTCAGTAGCCCCACCTGAGGCTTATCAACGAAGGGAGGCAAGGAAGACTTTTAACTCTCATTACAGGCCACCAACAGATATGTCATAAAATTAAGAAAGTCACAATGCATTATAGTATAATTGATAAGCCATCAGCTACCTATAAAAGTCATTGTTTTCTGAGTACTATTTAGTTTAATACACATATTGCATGAATATTTCTTTTTCAGTTCTTTGATTTTCTTTCACATTTTAAAATGTTATTTTCCTGTTTCAAAGCCATTGATCCTGTTTCATTGTGGGTCTGAATGATCCTTGAAGTACATGATTTCTCATGCTATGATATCTTTTTAACAGTTATTGATGTATGCTAAGAAAAACAATTTTCACATATTTCCTAGGAGTAATATCCTTTTTTTTAAATACAGAGAAACACACATATGCATACACACATTCAATAAAAAATGTACGTATGCCACTAAATCTAGCATTCAACTGATGGAGCTACCTAAAATTGGTGAAACAAGATTGGTTTCATCTGATCCAGGTCAGCCTAGTGCCACTAGCAACATTCACATAACCACTGCTGATGCAAAATGAAAACAAATAAAAAATATTGTCTTTTCAGGATAATTCGCACGTTACTGTGGTTGTCAGAGAAACAGAAAAGGTGAATTATAAATAACCTCATATCCGTCAACGCCACCCTGTCTGCGTTCCAAATATCAGTCATTACCCCATTTGCTACCCTAAGCTAGGTGTAACTATTTCCAGATAGCAAGGGTTATAGTATTCCAACCCAGCTTCGTTAGACAATTTTAACCAAATATTTGTTTGTTTGTTTGGGTTTTTTTGGAGGTAGAGTCTTGCAGACCTCTAGAGCCTAATATGGTAAGGAATTATGAGCTAAAGAATTCATATGCTAAAAAAGGCTTAAGGATCCATTGGTCGGTCAATGTAATTCTTGAATGCCTTAAAATCATCATAGTATAGTGGAGAGAATTCTAGCTTTGGAGCCAAAAGATCCGGATTCAAGACTTTAGCAGTGCAATCCTGGGCAAGTCATTTCAACTTTTAGAACTCTAGTTTTCTCATCAGTAAAATGGAGATATCATTCTCTAATACCTCAAAGAAATATTGTGAAGAAAAATGAGAAAATCTACATAAAACACTAAACATATTTCAGTTATTATTATATGGTTGTGTGCATGTGTTTCAACTCAGTCAATACCTGTTCTTAAATTAAAGTAAATGTATTAAAATTATATTAATATGAAAGCAAGTCCTATGACTCTAGAGGAGGGCAATAGGACAAAGGTTGAATTCTTGGAAAGATAGCTTCACTGGTCCATGTTTTTGGATGTCAAGGGGAATTAAAAGATGAGTCTGAAATGGTTAAATTGGCAGAGGTAATGGACATTAATAAAAACAGAATACAAAGCAACCTAGATAGATGATTGTCTGAATCTCTGGTTATGAATTCCACTGAGGCAAAAAGGTCAGATTTCAAGTCCTGAATCTGAGATGCATGCTGGCTTGTGGACCTGCGTAAGTCACTCGTCAGGGCTCTTTTTTTTTTTTTTGTTAGTAAACATGTCCACTCTCCTTGAGAAAATAAGAAATTCAATATAGGTTATAAATGTGTAGTCATGAAAAACATTTCCATAATAGTCATTTAGTAAAAGAAAATATAGAAAAAGTCAAGAAAAATAAAGAAAGTAATAAAAGTATGCTTCAATCTTTATTCAGGCATCATTATAAGTCTTTCAGAGTTGTCTTGGATCATTATATTGCTGAGAACAGCTAAGTTATTTCCCAGCTGATCATTTTATAGTTGTGTAGTACACAGTACGTCACTTTGTATCAACTCATGTAAGTCTTTCCAGATATTTCAGAGTGTATCCTGCTCATCATTTCATTTAGCATAATAGTATTCCATTATAATCACATACCAGATTTTGTTCAGTCATTTTCCACCTGATGGGCATCTCAAGAAAATATCTACTTTCTCTCTCTCTCTCTCTCTCTCTCTCTCTCTCTCTCTCTCTCTCTCTCTCTCTCTCTCTCTCTCTCTCTGTCTCTCTGTCTCTCTGTCTCTCTCTCTCTTTCTCTCTCTCTCTCTCTCTCTCTCTCTCTCTATCTCTCTCTCTCTCTCTCTCTCTCTCCTTCACTCCCTCCCTACACACACACACACACACACACACACACACACACACCCTCCACTGATAGTGCATTAATGTCTCATTTTTCCCATATCTCTTCCACCATTTGTCATTTTCCTTTTTTGTCCTATTTCTCAATCTAACAGGATTGAGGTTGTACCTCAGAATTGTTTTAATTAGCATTTCTCCAACCAATAGTGTCTTAGGGTATTTTTTCATACGGCTATAGATATCTTTGATTACTTCATATCTTCTTCATATTTTTTGATCATTTATCATTTGGGGAATAGCTCTAATGTTTACAAATTTGACTCAGTTCTCTATATGTTGGAGAAATTAGGCCTTTATCAGGGAAACTTTTCAAGTTTTTTCACAGTTACTTTTACTAACTATATTTCCTTCAATCTTATTTCTCTTCCCCCTCATTTATTCTATTCTCTTTCTATTTTTACCCTGTACCTCTTCAAAAGTTTTTGTTTTTTTTATTTTTTTTTTTACTTCTGAGTACTCCCTCCCACAATCTACCCTCCCTTTTATCATTTTATCTTCTTTTATCCCTTTACCCTTCAGCTTTTCTGTAGGGTAAAAAAATGTCTATATCCAGTTGAGTGTGCATGTTATTCTCTCTTTGCGGTCATTGTCATGACAGATTAACTCACTCCCCTCACAAACTTCCTCTTCCCCTCCACAGTAAAAACTCTTTCCTGCCACTTTTATATGTGATATTCTCTTCCATTTGACCTCTCCCTATCCATTTCTCCCTATACAATCCTACCCTACTGCTTAATTTTATTTTTTAAATATCATCCCATCATAATTATTTGAAAATCAAATTTTCAACGCAATTCTGACCTTTTCATTAAAAAAATTTCTTGCAAATCCTCCATTTCATTAAATATATACTTTTGTCCCAGAAGGATTATACTCAGCTTTTCTGGGTAGTTGATTCTTGGTTATAATTCAGGCTCCCTTGCCTTCTGTAATATCATACACCAAGACCTGTAATCCCTTAATGTAGAAAGTGTTAGGTCTTGTATTATCCTGACTGTAGCTCCATTATAATTGATTTTTTTTTCCTTTCGGGTGCTTGCAATATTTTCTCCTTGACCTAGGAGCTCTGGAATTTGGCTATAATATTGCTGGGAGATTTCATTTTGAGTTCTCTTTCAGGATGTGATTTGTGAATTCTTTCCATTTCTATTTTATCCTCTGATTGTGGAATATCAGGACAATTTTCATTGAAACTTTCTTGAAAGATGATGTTTAGGCAGTTTTTCTTAGCCTGGTTTTCAGCGATGTCCAATAATTTTCAACTTATCTCTCCTGGATCTTTTTTCAAGTCTGTTGTTTTTTCATTGATATATTTCACGTTGTCTTTGATTTTCTTCTTTTTTTTATTATGGTTTATCGTTTCTTGATTTTTCATAAAGTCATTAACTTCCATTTGCTCCGTTCTAATTTTTCAGGAATTATTTTCTTTAATGAGTTTTTGTATCTCCTTTTCCATTTGGCCAATTCTACATTTTACGGGAAATTTTAACTTTAGGGAATTTTTGTGTCTCTTTTTTTTCATTTGCCTATTCTGCTTTTCAAGTTATTCTTTTCCTTGTTGACTTTTTATACCTTTTTTAACATTCAGTCCAGTATGTTTCATTAAGGTGTTATTTTCTTGTGTGTGTGTGTGTGTGTGTGTGTGTGTGTGTGTATTACCAACCTGTTGACTCATTTTTTATGATTTTCTTGCACCACTTTCATTTCTCTTCCCAATTTTTCCTCTGCCTCTATTACTTGATTTTCAGCGTTCTTTTTGAGCTCTTCCATGGCGTGAAACCAATTCATATTTTTCTTGGAGACTTTGGATCCTAGATTTTTGATTTTGTTATTTTATTCTGAATGTATCTTTTGATCTTCCTTGTCACCATAGTAACTACTTTTGGTTAGAAGTTTACTCTGTTGTTTGCTCATTTTCCATGCCTATTACTTGACTTTTAACTCTTTGTTGAAATAGGACTCTATTTCCAGTATGGAGGGCTCAGTGTCCCAAATTTCAGGGGTTTTGTGCAGCTATTTGCCGAGATATTTCTAGGGGCCTATGTTTTCAGTTCTTCCAAGATGGTATGCTCTATGGAGAGGTGTTTAGTATTCTCTTAGCCTATTCTCTGGTCTGTGTGCTTGCAAGCACTCTTTTCTGTCCTGCAAGTATGAAGAGGGTCCCTGCTACACTGTGGCTGCAAGATCTGTTGTGCTAGTGCTCCTTCCCTTGTAGCAAACTGCACCTGTGATTGTGATCCAAATCCAAGTGTAGGCAAAGCAACAGAGTCCTACCTTTGTGCTAGCAAAGATATTGCTATAATCTCCTTCTTACCTGTTGTTAAAATCCTCCTCCCCTCACACCCTCCACCCTTGCCATACATCTGTGGACAGAGAGCTCTGAAAAGAGAAGCTTTCTCTGCTGAATCATTCACTCCCAAGACCTGCTTCTGGTTTCCTGGGGTTGGGGGTGTGCTGGTGTGGCCTAAACTGGACGATGTTCCACTCTCATCCAGGTGTCAGACTTTTCCTGTTGATCTTGCAATTTTTCTTTGCCATCTATGTTCTAAGACGCTTGAAACCTGCAACTACTTCCACCGATTCAGTCTCCCCAAGGCTGGCTCCTAGTTTTCTGGAGACTAGTCTCCTCTGGCATAGCCTGGGCTGGACTGTAGTTTTCTCCCACTCTGATATAATAGACCTCTCCTGCTGACCTTCTAAATTGTCTTGGGCTCTGAAATGGTTTCACTTCATCTTTTTGTGGGTTCTTCTAATCTATAACTTATATTAGAGTCATTATTCAAAGGTGTTTAGAGCAGTTTTGGGGAGAGTTCAGGTGAGTCTCTGCCTTTACTCTGCCATCTTGGCTTTGCCTCCACTCTAGGTAATTTTCTGACCCTAGTACTTTCTAAATTCCACAGAAGGTGCTGATCTGCATTGGTAGCAAGAATCTCCTCACCCAGGAGATACCTATATTATTGAAATCACAGGTCCTTTCTCAATCCATGACCCCATTAATATGAATACGCATTTGCATGTAAAATTTGTATAAACATATTTTCATTGTTAGAAATAAATTCCTATCTCTCCAACTAATAACAATATTTATACAACACTTATGTTCCAGGCTTTATGCTAAGCACTTTATAATTATTATATCATTTTATCCTTACAGCAATCCTCTGAGGTAGGTCCTATTATTATCCCCATTTGACAAATGAAGAAACTGAGGCAAACAGAGGTTCAGTGGCTCGCCCAAAGTCACAAAGCTACTTAGTGTCTGAAATCGAATTTTAACTCATGTCTTCCCTACTCAAGGTTCAATTCTCTATTCCCTGAACTACCTAGCTGTATCTAAATGATAATAAAGTGTAATAATAAACTATGTAGGAAAACCCAAATATAATCTCTCCTTGAATTCATATAAGGAGGAATTTTGTGGGGTTTTTTGTGGGGGAGGTTTGAGGACATATTGCTGGAGGTACTCTACTCCAAGTACCAAGTAGATGCTACATTTATTTTCATTTTTTTTCTATTCTGCTGCTTTGCCATTCTCATGTTGAAAGAGCTTATGCTACTGCTAACTTCATCTCTTCCACCCTATTTCCTCTTTTACTGCTTACCTTTCAGTACTATAGTTAAGCTTTAATCTTTACAAAATGCTTCGGTGGTAGAGAATGAACCTTACAACAGTTACTCAATAAATTATGGAGAATACCGTGAAGTGCTATAATATAGGATGCCACAATTTTGCACAGATAACACTGTAATTCTGTCACACTCCCCAGGATTTTTCTAAGTTTCCTCAATTAAGTAGCTTCATTTTTAGAAATAATTATTCCTTCAATTTAATAGGGGAGAAAAAATAGCAACATCAAAGTAATGTAATACAACTAATATTTCTCAGATTTCCAAACACTATATAAATATTAGACATATCTTCATTGAGGTAATTATTAAGACTTTAGAAAGAAGTGCAAGTGCAATTGTCTTAGGCATTACCACTTCTGGTCATGGAATGGAGTCCTGGATAGATTAGCCACCATATTTGTCTTCTTTCCAATGGAAATTCCATCATGTATTACTAGTAATATTCACAGTATAACTGAGCTAAAACAACTCAAAATTTGGGAAATAAGATTTGCTCAAAAAGGTTGTCTATCTCTTTGGGAAATAATTCTATGAAAACTTACCAAATATATTTTATTCCTTTGAAATGGAGCCACATGTTTTGTGAAATGTGACTGAATTAAGTCTGAATATTCCTGTGTGGCATAAAAAAATATACAGTAAATTAAATTTTAGCATTTCTTGTATTGTAGTTCTGTTTAAGCAACTATTTTAGACATGGAAACGCAATCAATTTGACAACTGGCATATGTTCATACAAATGTGTCCATTTCCTCCTTTTTCCACAATTTAAATCAACCATCTCTAAAAATATCAACTTTCATAAGGGAAAAAAAAACTGCCAATTTAAGAACTGAATTGATCCTGATAGTTTTAAATTTACTCTGAGATCCTTAGAATTAAAATTTTAGGTGGAGACAGACTTTGGCTGCTTTTAAAAAAAAACACTACTTTCTCATTAAGAATCTTTGAGTTGAATAATTTTAAGATTAAGCAGAGAGCATCATCAGTCCTTACTACAGTCTTGGTAAGTCAAGAGGAAAAGAAAATTCACTTTGCTAGAAGTATATGGATATGTCTGTATGAAGGGAACACATCTGACTGAGTTCAACTCATAATGCATAGCTTTCTTTCTCTGCTCAAGGTGCAAAGCAAAAAAAAAAAAAAAAAAGTTTTCCTAGATGAAACAATACCAGCCTGTATTTGGATGGTACTTTAAAGTTCAAAAATACTTTCCTCACAACAGCCTTCTGAAGTGGCTGTTACAAATATTTATCTGCATATTACAAAGGAGGAGGAGGAGGAAGAGGAGGAGAAGGAAGAGGAGGAGGAAGAAGAAGAAGAAGAAGAAGAAGAAGAAGAAGAAGAAGAAGAAGAAGAAGAAGAAGAAGAAGAAGGAGAAGGAGAAGAAGGAGAAGAAGAAGGAGAAGGAGAAGAAGAAGGAGGAGAAGAAGGAGAAGAAGAAGGAGAAGAAGAAGGAGAAGGAGAAGGAGAAGGAGAAGGAGAAGAAGGAGAAGAAGAAGAAGAAGAAGAAGAAGGAGAAGGAGAAGGAGAAGAAGAAGAAGAAGAAGAAGAAGAAGAAGAAGAAGAAGAAGAAGAAGAAGAAGGAGAAGAAAGAAGGGAAAGGAAGGAAGGATGGAAAGAAGGAAGAAAAGGAGGGAGGGAGGGAGAAAGGAAGGAAGGAAGAAATATAAAGAATGTTGAAGTATTTTATGCTTGAGCATATATTCACCAGATCTAGCACACCAACTCAGTTCACATTTATATGGTGTTTTAAGCCTTACGAAGTTCATTACAAATGAAAAGCTGGGTACTTTAGGTGGACAGTGAAATTTATCAAGACAAGGAGTGCCAGGAATAATATGAGTTGGGTTGTTTGAGGAAAAATTGTGCGTGTCTCTTAACGATATCAAATTGCCTATTGCTTCCGAAGTATATTTCTTTATTATCAACAATCTCTTGTGTGAGGAATATGGCTACACACCATAGAACGACAAAATCTGACAAAAATTAAAATCACCAAAAAGCCCAACAGGATATAAAGATAAATTTGTATGTTACCAAAGATAATTTGCATGTGAGAAAAGAAAGTATTGAACATATGTAGCAGTAATAATTACCAAAAAAAAAAAAAAAAGAGAGATGATCACTTCATTTAGAATATTCACCTTTGAGAAAATAAAAACAAACAAAAAGGAGTCTTCTATATGAAGTTGATCCTCTCAAATGGATTTATGGGAAGATATGGATAAGAAGAATATGGATGGAACCATAGGTATATCAGTAAATAAGTTACCCATACCAAGGTAATTAAATATGTAGATTTAGAACTGAAAGTGATCTTAAAGGTCATGTATTTTTCCTCCTCATTTAAGAGAGGAGAAACAGGAAAGTCAACAAAGTTAATTATCAAAGAAAATCTTTCTCTGGTTTTGCAAAGATGGTGTAGATGGTTCACATATTTACAGGCAGCTGGGGCAGAGGAGATCTGATGGACAAAATTCTGGACTCAGTAGGGAAGCCCTGAACACAAATATTGTCTTAGGCAATAATTAGCAATCTGACCCTGGGTTAGTAAACTAACCTATTTAACCTCAGTGTCCTTATTGGCAAAATGAGGATAATAATAACACCTAATTACAGTATTCTTGTCATAATCAAAACATATAAGTAAAGTGCTTTATAGACTTTAAAGTGCTACAAAGTAATTTTTATTATTAGAGATCTGGAAGACTTCTCAGTGGTCAAACTTCCCATTTTACAAATAAGGGAAACTGACTTTAGGAGAGATCAAATGACTTTCCTAAGGCCATAGAGGTACTATAAAAAAACCCAAAAAACAGAGAAAGGAATTAGACCCAAGTCCTTTGATTTTAGAGACATTACTCTTCTTACTACATTCTAGTTCTATCTGTTGGAATGAAATAAAAGATTGGACAAGTACCTAATTATATAAACATTTACCGGCCTCATTCAAAGTTTCCTGATGTCAGTTTGTGTAATGTGGTTGATAACTGTGAAAATGGGTACATTGTACTCATAATCTTCATCTTACAAATAAAGAAACTTCACATATCATTTTCCCCATCTTTACCCCAAAGTGTGAAAATTTTCTTTGCTATTACATTGACACTGTCATCTAATGTTGATCATCTCCAATCATAGAAAACTCATCATACCCTAACGTCTCTATATGGTATATACTCCTTTAAAAGACCTTTCCTGAAGGAGTCAAAAAAATGTGCAAATTTGTAACCTCAAAATTTAATCCAAAGATTAATGTTGCTTGTTTGTGACCTTCCTCCTGATTGTGTGTGTGTGTGTGTAATTTTATGCACATATTTCTTCCAACATTCAAAGAAAGTAGATTACTGATGATGAAGTTCTTCTGGCTAGGAATCTGCCATAAATAGGAATGGGTGTTGTATTTGTCAAAAGCTTCTTATATATCTATTGAGATAATCATATGGTTAGCTTTCTGTTCTTGTTGTTATTGTTGATATGTCAATTGTGTGGATAGTTTTCCTAATATTGAACCAGCACTGCATTCCTGGTATAAACCACACTTATTCATAGTGTATTATTCTCATAAGTTGCTGTAATCTTTTTGTTCATATTTTATTTAAAATTTTTGCATCTCTATTCATTGGGGACAATGCTGTATAATTTTCTTTCTCTGTTTTGGCTCTTACTGGTTTAGGTGTCAGTACCATATTTGTATCATAAAAAAGAATTTGTTAGCATATTTTTTCTTTGCCTGTTTCCCCAAATAGTCTATATAGTATTGGAATTAGTTGTTCTTTAAACATTTGCTAGAATTCACTTGTAAATCAATCTGGCCTTGGAGATTTTTTCCTAGTGAGTTCATTGATGGCTCGTTTAGTTTGTTTTTTCTGAAATGGGTTTATTTAAGTATTTATTTCCTCTTTGTTTAATCTTGGCAATTTATATTTTTGTAAATATTCATCCATTTCACTAAGATTGTCAAATTTATGGACATACAGTTGGGCAAAATAACTCCTAATTGTTGTTTTGATTACTTCTTCACTGGGGGTGAGTTCACCCTTTTCATTTTTGATGCTAGTAATTTGGTATTCTTTTTTTTAAATCAAATTGACCAAAAGTTTATCGATTGTATTGGTTTCTTTTTCATAAAACTACATCTTGGTTTTATTTATTAGTTCAATAATTTTCTTAATTTCCATGTTATTAATCTATCCTTTAGTTTTCAGCATTTCAAATTTGGTATTTAATTGGAGATTTTCAATTTGCTCTTTTTCTAGCTTTTTCAGTGGTATACCCAATTCATTGATCTCCTCTTTCTCTATTTTATCCATGTAAGCATTCAGAGATAGAAAATTTCCCCTAACTGTTTTTACTGTATCCCATAAGTTTTGGTAGGTTGTCTCATTATTATCATTCTCTTGACAATGACATTATTGAATGTCAGTTGGATGAAGTTATTGATTATTTCTAATTGATTTTTAATCTATCTTTCCATGGTCGTTTATTTTATGTAATTTTTATTACATCATGATCTGAAAAAGACACATTTAATATTTCTGTGTTTCTGCATTGAATTGTGAGGTGTTTAAGCCCCAGGATATGGTCAATTTTTGAGGAGGTGCCATATACTGCTGAGGAAAAGGTATATTCCTTTCTTTCCCCATTCAATTTTATCCAAAGGTCTACCATATCTAACTTTTCTAAAATTCTGTTCAACTACTTAACTTCTTTCTGGCTTATTTTGTGGTTAGATATACCAAGTTCAGGGAGAGGGAGATTGAGGTCCCCACTAATGTAGTTTTGCTGTCTATTTCTTCTTGCAACTCCCTTAACTTTTCCTCTAAGAATCTGGATGCTATGCCACTTGGTAGATACGTATTTAGTAATGATATTGTTTAACTGTATATTGTGCCTTTTAACAGGATATTATTTCCTTCCTTATCTCTTTTAAATAGATCTATTTTTGCTTTTGCTTTGTTTGAGATCAGGATGACTACCCCTGATTTCTTTACGTCAGGTGAAGTAAATATTCTACTCCAGCCATTAGCCTTTACTCTAAGTGTATCCCTCTGTTTCAAATGTGTTTCTTGTAAACAACATATTTTACAATTATGATTTTTAATCCATTCTGCTATCTGCTTCCATTTTATGGGAAAGTTTGTCCTATTCACATTCACAGTTATGATTACTCTCTGTGTTGTTCTCTCCATCCTCCCCCTTCCCATTTATGCTTTTTTTCCTCTTCTTTTTCTCTTCCCTCAAGTTTTACTTTTCACCACCACCTCCCTCAATCTGCCCTCCCCTCTATTGACCTCCCCTTTCATTTCTGCTTTCCCTCCTACTACTGCCTATAGGGCAAGTTAAATTTCTGTACATCACTGAGTGTGTTATGCCTTCCTTGTGCCAAATCTGATGAGAGTAAGGTACAAACAATGCTCGTCTCCCTCCCTTTCTTCCCTCTACTGTAATAGTTCTTTGTGCCTCTTCGTGTGTTGTAATTTATTCTTTTCTGCCTT
This sequence comes from Notamacropus eugenii, assembly GCF_028372415.1. Lineage (NCBI taxonomy): Eukaryota > Metazoa > Chordata > Mammalia > Diprotodontia > Macropodidae > Notamacropus > Notamacropus eugenii. Next base: position 448,587,245 of record NC_092876.1, on the reverse strand, counting down.
CTTCTTTCCCCTTTTCCCATTGCAGTATGTTTTCACCCCTTAATTAGGCTTTTTATGAACAAATCAAAGTCAACTTATACCCCACACTCTGTCTATGTATATTCCTTCTAAATGTCAGAATAAGCATATAGTTCTCAAGAGTTATAGGTATGATCTTCCCATGAAAGAATGTAAACAGTTTGCCCTTATTGAATAACATGGTTTTATTATTATTCTTTCCTTTTTTTACCTCTTAATGCCTCTCTTGAATCCTGTATTTGAAGATCTAATTTTCCATTGAGCTCTGGTCTTTCAATCAGGAAGGTCTGGAAGTCCCCTATTTCATTGAATGTCCATCTCCTTGCCTGAAAGATTATGTTCTGTTCTGGATATTGGCTTTGTGTGCTGGGGCCTCAGGCACTGGCAGCTGGAGGCTGTAGGAGTCTGGTAGCTTACCTGGTACTGAGCTGGAGCTGGTGGTGTTAGGTGGTATGTGCCAGGTGTAGTTTTTATGCATTTCCTTGGGCTTACACTGAAACGTATAAAGTGGGGTGCAGTTGAGGGTGGTCTGGCTGCTAGAGGTCACCATCTCACCCAAGGCTGTGCTAATGCATGGGTAGGTTCAGCTATTCATGAATGTCTGTCTCACAGTGCACATGGTGGTTCCTTGATTTGGTGTTTGCCAGTTTGCCTGGCTGTGCCAAAGCACACTAAGGTCCTGGTATTGGCAGTTGCCTGCACCCACCACCCTGAGGCTCAGGATCTCCACCTGGTTTGCTGAAGGAGGGCTGATCACTAGCTTGCTGGGATGCTTCCTGTCCTGTACTGTTCCCCTTCAGCCAAAGCAAGGATACCTTTCCCATTAAACCCCTAGGCTCCTGAGATAACAAGACTGCTGCACCTCATCTTTCCACTGGCTACATTGTTCCAGGATTTTTCCTGGAATGGTATTTTCTGAGTTTTTCTAGGTCAATAAGGGAGGGTGATAGTGACTCACTGCTTACTCTGCCATCTTGGCTCCCAGAAGTCGAAATAGAAGACTTTCAAACATTCCATCTCTGGGCTAAGAGTTCCAGAAGCCTCTATTACCACTGTCATTGCTATTGGTGCTGTCAGTTCAGGCACTCCCAAGGCCTGCTTCTGGTTTGCTGGAGCTGGGGCTATTACTGGTGCAGCCTGATCTGTCCACCCATAATAGTGTTTGCTTCTGATTAGTCCATCCTCCAATCTACTGGCCCTTTTATTATCCTTCCTCTCTTATCCCCCTTTACCCTACCTTCCTTCAGGGTAAGATAGATTTCTATACCCAATTGAATGTGTTATTCCTTCCTTAAGTCAAATCCAATGAGAGTAAGGCTCACTTATTCCCTTTCACCTCCACATTCTTCCATTCCACTGTAAAATCTCTTTCTTTCCTCTTTCATATGAGATGATTTGTTATATTCTGCCTCTCCCTTTCTGTCCCAGTACATTCCTCTCAGCAGTTAATTTTTATTTTTTAAGAATCCTTCCTTCATGTTCAGGTCACCCTCTTCCCTTTGTCCACACAAACACATACACACATTTGTATACATGTACACATACTTATACATATAGAATATAAACATAAATACATACATACACATGTGCACACATATACACATACATGCATACACACATACACACACACACACATATATGTATCCCATCTAAGTACCCTAATACTGAGAAAGGTCTCAGGAGTTACAAATATCATCTTTCCATGTAGGAATATAACAGTTCACCTTTACTGAGTCTGTCATGGCTTCTCTTTCCTGTTTACCTTTTCTTGTTTCTCTTGATTCTTGTATTTGAAAGTTAAATATTGTATTCAGTTCTAGTCTTTTCATCACTAATGCTTGAAAGTACTCTATATCATTGAATGATCATTTATTCCCTTAAAGTATTATATTCAGTTTTACTGGGTAGATGATTCTTGGTTTTAATCCCAGTTCCTTGACTTCTGGAATATCCTATTCCAAGTCCTTTGATTACTTAATGTAGAAGCTGCCAGATTCTGTGTTATCCTGATTGCATTTTCACAATACTATTATTGTTTCTTTCTAGCTGCTTACAATATTTTCTCCTTGACCTGGGAGCTCTGAAATTTGGCCACAATATTCCTAGGAGTTTCTCTTTTCAGGATTCTTTCAGGAGGTGATCAATGGATTCCTTCAATATGTATTTTGCCTTCTGGTTCTAGAATATCAGGGCAGTTTTCCTTGATAATTTCATGGAAGATAATGTCTAGGCTCTTTTTTGATCATGACTTTCAGGTAGTCCCATAAGTTTTAAATTGTCTCTCCTGGATCTATTTTCCAGGTCAATTGTTTTTCCAATGAGATGCTTCACATTATCTTCTATTTTTTCAAACTTTTAGTTTTGTTTTCTAACTTCTTGGTTTATCTTATAGTCATTAGCTTCCCTGAACTTGATTCTCTGTTTTAAAGAACTATGTTTTTCCTTGAGTTTTTAAACCTTCTTTTCCATTTACCTAATTCTGCTTTTTAAAGCCCCCTTCTCCTCATTGGCTTTTTGGACCTCTTTTTCCAATTGAGTTAGCCTCTATTTCAAGGTGTTATTTTCCTCAGCATTTTTTGGTTCTCCTTTAGGAGGCTGCTAACATGCTTTTCAAACTCTTCTATGGCCTGAGCCCATTCATATTCAATGTGAAGGTACTGGAGGCAGAGGCCTTGACTTGTTCTGACAGTATGCCTTGTTCTTCCTCATCTGAAAGGATGGAAGGAGACACCTGTTCACCAAGAAAGTAACCTTCTATGGTCTTATTTTTTCCCTTTTTTGGGCATTTTCCCAGCCAGTTACTTGACTTCTGAATCCTTTGTCAAGAGGGGGGTTCTACTGCTCCTCCTCTCCACAGTACAGTGCTCAAGGCTGAGATTCTGATCAGCTGCTCAACTCCCCCAGGGACTTTGGGTGGGGGTGTGGCTGTCACTGAGGGCTGTGGTTCAGATCAGCTGCTCAATGCTGCCAGAAGCTTTAAGCTGAGCTACCTTGACAATGGACCCAGGTTACTTCCATGTATCTGCCCGCTGCCCACTTCTGCTGCTGCCACTGCCAGTGCTGTGGGAATGCCATTCCCCTCTCACCCAGATGGGAAAGCCCTCCCACACTGACTTTTGGAGCTTTCTTTGTTGCTCGTGGGTTGACAGATCTGGGACCATCCTGATGGGAAATCTGCCCCAGAGGTCTGTTTAGGTCCTGTTCCTCCCAGTGCTGAGTGGCCAGGGCTGGGCTTTGTTCTGCTCAGTGTCCCATGAGATACATCTTTCCTGTTGGCCTACCAGGTTACTTTTAGCTGAAAACCTCTTTCAGTGTTTTGTTCTGTGGCTTCTGCTGCTCTAGTATTTGTTGAGAGCTGTTTTTTACAGGTATTTTGTGGGCTGTGGGGGAAGCGCTAGAGTATATGCATCTTTCTACTCCACCATCTTGGCTCTGCCCCCCTTTCCTTGATTATTTCTTAAAATATGATGTCTAGTCTCTTTTTTTTTTATCATGGTTTTCATGTAGACCAATAATTTTTAAATTATCTCTCCTGGATCTATTTTTCAGTTCAGTGGCTTTTCCAATGAGATATTTGATATTGTCTCCTATTTTTTTGTTCTTTTGGTTTCATTTTATAATTTCTTGATATCTCATAAAGTCATTAGCTTCCAATTTTTCCATTCTAATTTTTAAGGTATTATTTTCTTCCATAAGTTTTTGGATCTCCTTTTCCATTTGGCTGATTCTGCTTTTTAAGGCAACTTTCTCTTCACTGGTTTTTTGAAACACTTTTGCCATGTGGGTAAGTCTATTTTTAGATGTGTTATGTTCTTCAACATTATTTGGGGTGAAGTTTTGGATATAGGAGCCTTAGCATTCTTATATTCCTCCTGCTGTATGCTTTGATATTCTTCATACGAAAGTGTGGAAGACAATACATTTTTACTAGAAAGTAACCTTCTATGGTCTTATTTTCCCCCCTTTTTGGACATTTCCCCAGCCAATTACTTGACTTCTGAGTTCTTTATTAAATGGAGGGTGTACCAACATAAGTTTCAAAGGTTTTATGCAGCTGTTTTCAGAGTAAGTTCTCAATTCTTGCAAAGTGACAAGGGAGAAGTGTTTACTCATCACCTGGCCTATGATCTGGTCTGTGAGCAATCACAAACACTTTTTTCTGCCCTGGAAGTGTGAGTAGGATTCCCTCTTTACAGTTACCACCAGCTCTGCCATGCCAGCCCTCCTCCTCACTCCAGAACCACCACTCAGGATTGAAAACCAAATCAGCCACTCAATTCCCCAGCCTTCTATAGACCATGAGCTGCAGAAGCAGCTACCACTATGGTACTGGCTTGCTGCCACACTGGACCTAGGTCTGGGACTGAAGCCATATCATGCTCCCCTCTTGCCCTGGTGAGAGAGCTTTCTCACTGACGTCTGAAGCTGTCTTTGATGTTTGTGAGTTGATACCTTTGGAAATCACAGCAGTTGACAGTGATGCAGCACCCTGAGAACTGCTCCAGTGTCTCTGCCACAGCATGAGTCATGCTTTTCTCTGGGCTTCATGCTATAGACCCTTCCTTTTGGTCTTCCAGGCTGTTTTGGGTTGGAAATCTCTTTCAGTCTCTCATTTTGTGTCTTCTGCTGCAATGGAATTTGTTTAAAGCCATTTTTTTACAGGAATTTGAGGGGACATACTTCAGTTCTCTGAGAAATAAAGAGGAAGGAATGGTAACAGTGCCAGTAGGCAGTACACATTATAGAGTCCAGAAACCAGAACCAGAACACATGAGTTCAGATTTTGCTTCAGAAACTTCATGGTTGTGTAACTCTGGGTAAACCACATAATCTCACTCAGCCTCAGTTTTCTCATTTTTTAAATAGATAAGTTACTTGTAGAACTTACCTCTCAAAGTTGTGATCAATGGCATAGCATATGTAAAATACTATGCTCATTTTAAATTGGTGTATAAATATTAGTTGTTATCCTTGTTCTTTCTTATTTTTACATAGATTCTTTTTGTGTTATCCTCAAATGATAGGAAAATACCACTTTCAGGGAAACATAGATCAATGCCTTCAGGTATGGACAGTGTGATGGTGCCAAAGTTGGGTATACTGACATCCTCAAGGACAACTCTGTGACACTGTGTGTTGATTTCTGAGAGAGAGAGAGAGAGAGAGAGAGAGAGAGAGAGAGAGAGAGAGAGAGAGAGAGAGAGAGAGAGAGAGAGAGAGAGAGAGAGAATGGCTTTTGGTAGGGGAGAAAACTAAGTTGACAAAAATTAAGCTTACTGTTTGCCTCTGGGCCCACAGTGGAAGTAGTTTACCTACCCTTAGAGTGACTAGAGAAGAGTTCTTTTCCTAAATTGCCACCTATAATCCCTTTAAAAGGGAATCATATCCCTGGAGTTCAAACATCTAATGTTTGATAGATATAATCTTAAATCCCATATCTCTCTTCAGCATTGGATAACAAGATAGTGATTGCCAAGCCTTGACTCCTTTCCTAAACCCCACAAAAGTGAAACTCCAATATTCACCTGAGATGTACAATAGAACATTCCAGATCTATTTAAAAATCCCTGTTATAAACAAACTCCAGGAGTACTTTATTACAGAGTCCATCTTGGATGATACACTGAATTAGAGTTCCCTAACATAGCTTCAATATTCCACACATTTGAAAACACATGAAATTTCCCTCAAAAACAATTCATCACAGTTTATGTCAAGAACACAGACACTATGATTGCTGGTACTTTCAAGTAATAGATGTCACTGACTACTGTATGTGTCTAACTAACAGATGGTTCAAATTTTCTAAAGATATGAGAAATGACAATGAGATATCATGAGCAAAAAGAGAACTTTATAGTGAGAACCAATGCTAAAATAGTCAGTCAGTAATAATAACAAAAAAACTAATAAAAGAATTATAAATATGACCTTGGATTATCAACTCGTTTAAGGTGTGTGTCCTATAATATTTCTATATTCTTCCACATTTTATCACTATATAGTTTCCAGATTCCAAAACACATCATGATACAATACATGAGTATCTAGACATGAGAATTTTTAACCTGCTGCTTTTATTATATTTCTGCTAATGTATCAGCTTCACAATTTCAAAGATAGTCCCTTCTGTAAGACAAATGAATAGATGTAACAAACACTTAACAGTGCTATCCAAAAGTGGCCCTCCTTTGCATGAAACAACTTGTCTCTGTCTTGATCATGGTCATGACTATTAGTCAAGCACACTTGTTGTGTTTTGTTTATAAACTTGCTAATTTTATGCTTTTTTTTTCCTGTTCATCTCCTATATGATATAATCTCTTTCCCCAAAATCTCACATTTTGCATAGTTCTTTCTTTATTTCTACTTCTTCCTTGATCTTGGAGTCTCTACTTTCATTGCTTAAATGACCAATATACATCAGATTTCTGCAGAAACTCCTATATTGATAGATGGAATTTAAGCCTTAATTTCCAGTCTTGTGTATTCCTTCTGATTCCTCCTGACCTCACTTTTGAGGGTAGGCGGTATTATAAGGAATGTAGTGATAGAGCCTTGTATGAGATGGTATGGTATAATCCTCCATGTAGCTCTTGAACTACTGAGTAACAGATCTGTTCCATGTAGGTCCATGGTAGTACAGTTTGAGAAGCCAATGAATTGAAGTCAAAATGATCCATTACCATATGAATAAATATAGCCTTCATTAAAGACTCAGAGATAAGAAGCATGTTTGCATATTGGGTAAACACAGTAATAGTATGCCAGTGGGATCTTTAAAAACCAAAAAGAAATGAGAAATCAAGGCTTTCATAGGAGTTAGTAAGAACAAAATGCTTAGTACCACAAGGAAACTCAGTCTTAGCTCAATAAAATATTTTGCACAATCCATCACTCCTGAGAAGCTGAACACACTTGTGTACCTTTTAGCTGACTTGTGTGAAATAAGTTCTGCCATCTGTTTACAAAAATGGAAAGATCCTAAGTATTACAACAGTCTTCTGAATGTATGGTAATAAATGTATTAGCCAAGTATCAGTAAAATAATAACAAATTTGTCTGTCTTTCTGTCTATCTCTCCTATGTTTTTTTGTAAAAGGAAAAGACTGGAGATGTGGAATACTTCAAGTATAATTAGACAAATTATTTACAATTTGTTTTTTCTGTATTATTATTTTTCCCTTTCATTTTAATCATTGTTGCAAGTGATGTTATATAATATATAAGAATGGTGAAGATGGAGGGAAGGGTGTACTCAGAAATTAAGGTAGTTAAATATTAAATAGGCAACAAAGTGACAGAATGGAAAGAACACTGGATCTGAAGTAAGGAAAATTTTATTTCAAATCTGGCCTCAGATACTTACTAGCTGTGCAACTTTGGGAAACCTTGAACTTTTTTATGTCAATTTCTTCATCTATAAAATGAGGAGAGCAATCATCCCTGGATTGATGTGAGGATCACACTGTATCGTATTTCCAAAGTATTTTGCAAAACTTAAACTTTTTTCTGTTGCTGCCCGTTATGATTCATCAGCCAAACACTTGTGGGTGACTGAAGTTCTTCATGGCTATTTGTACTCAGAAGATCAGGAAGTAATGGCAGTCATCTAAGCCTTTACATTCTTGAACTAATCAAGTCTTGAGATCATCTCAATACCTTTTGAGAGAGAGAAGAAAAGAAAAAAGAACAAGTATCCTAATTTGCCTAGGGGAGGAAGGGTTCAATTAATACTTCTATTTCCAAGAGATTTAGATTAGAAAATATCTAACTTTCCTTTCAGCACAGATAGCTAATTCCAATATGCTCTGATACTGTGTGTATATGTTTACCCATGTGAATAGCCCAATCCATGAATTCCCCATGAATATCTGAAAGTCCACAAAACCTGAATTTTGTATTTCTAAAATCATGCCTAAGTTGATTGTGATCATGCTCCTGCTGCAGGTTTTTTTTTTTTTTTAATTGTTGTATGAGGAATGTATCTTTACAGTAATCTTCAGTAAGGGAATCAGTCAAGCAACAAGTCTTTATCATTGATCTCAGGTCATGATCCTATGTGTGCTTCATTGAATGCGACATTACATGAACACTGCAGAAAATGTATTTCTCCCATGAATATGCCACAATAAAGTGCTACAGTCAGCACTGCCAGAACTAGTTGATCTTTGGCACCATCAATTCACTACAGATTCTGAACCCTTACTGATTTGATATTCGGCATCTGTCTACTAGAGCACTAGGCCAGAGAACTAAACAAATATTAGAATATTTGGCAGCCATCTCAGCTTTGTTTATTTTACATATAATTTTAAACTAGCCTATAAAACTTATTACAGGTCTTTTGGGTCTATTCCCATAACTAAAGAGCTTTTTCCCCCTTCTTTTTTATTTCCTTTTCTCTTCATTTCTATCCTTTTCTTTTCTGCTTTCTTCTTTCCTCCCACTCCTAACACTCCTTTTAGTCATAAATATTTGTTGCTTCAGATCAAGGGTTCATAATACATCATTATTCGTCCTGTATGTAATTAGAATGATATCAGAACTACTGACAATCATAGGTCTGAGTGCCTAAAGAGGAATATATTTATCAAGTAGCATAGTACATGATAACATTATTTGTACTTTCTTGAATCTCCAAATGAAAATAGAGATTGGTCAATTTGTTTTTCTGTGTATACATCCTCTCCATTTAAACACCCAGGAATCAGAAATACTCTGTCTTTTGTCCTTTCTCAACTGACTACTGCTATTTCAAATTGCTATAATTTGGTATGTTCATTAAAAGAATATTCCTTTTGAAAATCTTGTGACTTGCAAAATTTCAGCATTTCATACCGTGGTACAGAGTGTCTGTAAATAGAATTCAATGTGACTTTTTTAGCCACTCTGCTGTGGAAATCAAATATGTTTTTGCAGAATGTACAAAGAAAAGAAATTGCAGTACTAGCAAGAGCTTGTGAAATTCACAACAGGCAGTAATACTGGGTTGTTGGAACTTTGTCTGTTGCTAGGTAAGCTTTGGGAATACCCATGAATTTTCAATGAAAATAGATTTTATACACACACACATATACACATACACCCACACATATATACACACATGCATATATACATGTATACATGCATGCATATATACATATGTGTACACACACACACATATATATATACATACATATATATATAGTCCAAGTCACTCCTCTTTCTCCTTTTTTCATATTTATGGTTTAATTACAGAAAATGACTAAACTAATCAACTACAAAAATTGCTGAACTATATCACTTCAAATTTAGCTTTATGGCCAGATTGAAAAGGATGGTCTGTATCTAAAATCACTGATGCAAACAACAACATTGAAATGTTTGTTAGTAGATTAGATTAAACCTAAAGCAGCCAAATTGGATTAGCTAAATGTTTTGCCATTTTGCAATGTTTTGGCCATTCCTACACACTTATATGCTTCTAAAAATGATGACAGTCAAATTGTTAATCTAGTAGCAGTAAACATTAATATTATTAGAGGAGTGAAAGAAATATTCCTGGACTTCAGTTTCAGTCTGATCATCACAATGGACCTAGTCCTATTTTGTTCAGCTGTGCAAGACACAGAGGTATTGATTGATTCCATTTTGAGGGTCCAAATTATACTTTCAACACATTGCAGTATACAGCAAAATTTTAGAAGAAAGGGAAAAATAAAAACCTTGAAATGTTAATATAGAAAGATTAAACATACTATTTAAAGGTGGGGAAAAAATTCTAAAATATAAATGTTGTTTCCTCAAAAAGTTTTTTAAAACATATTTTCAAGGTACAAGTGATGACACAAAGGAAGATAATACAAGTACAAATGAAAAAGCATAATTGCCCTTAATTAACTGTATTATTAAAGCTAAATATATAGACATTCAGAAAATAGTTTTAAAAATGGAAAAGATACTGAAGATTTTCATATATAGAAAACCCAAATTGCTTACAATTCTGTGTAATACTGCTTCAACAAAGTCCTATTTCTATACTTTATCATGGTATTAAGAAGTACACGATTTTCCAAGGTCAGGGCAACAAAGTAAATGTTCTTGTCATTCCTGCCAAGATAGACAAGATTCAACTATGAACCAGGTGATAGAATGTATATTTATCTTGCAAAGATCAATCTAGAAAGTAATCATCAGAAGCTTACCAGGGAATAATTTAATTCATTTTGAGGATAGTATCTAGAGGGGGTAGGGCACTCAGATCAACTGAAAAAGATAATATACTAAGATTTATGTCAAAGAAATTGTGGATCAGTTCCATTCAACACCATTCAAATGCCATATGAATTGTGTTCAACACAGAATACAAAGGAAAAAAGGATGATTAATTGTGCTTTCATATTAAAGTAAATAATAGACCTGATTATGGGATATTATATAGATATTTCTCTTAAATCTCTTGGCCAACTTATTTTTACTTGTGAATGGGGAAGGAAAAGGTAAGCAAGAAGAGGCAGAATGTACCATGTGACTGTTTAGAAAGGATTTAAGCCACCTGAAAAAAATCACATAATTTCTAAGACAAGTATATTTTGCAATTTTGCATTATGCCAATAGTGACTTCTTTTGAACAATATTTTTATTAAAACAAATTTAGTCAGACAACAAATGTTACAGATTCTAGGTTTGGTTGGCAAGAGAATAATTCCTTAGAATCACAAGATTTTAGAGCTGAAAGTGACCTTAGATATAATTTATTTCTCTCCTCATCACCAAGCCAAGAGCGATCTTATGACTCCTCAAAGGCACAAAACTAATTAGGGGCAGAAGTAGAATTAGCACATAACTGGAAGTTCAGAGACCCAAGGACAGCATCCTAGACTCATAGCACAGGCTCATAGACTTAGAGCTATAATGGACCTTAAGGAATTCTAATCTAAGCACCTCAATTTTACAAAACAGGAAATTGAAGACCAGAGAGGTTAACTGACTTGTCTAAGATCCCACTTGATAAATGCTAGAGATGTTATTTAAACTTTTGTCCTCCCACTACAAATTCAATATGTTCTCTTCTGCACTACTGTACATGGATTATTGTGAACATCTGGTTTCTTTTTCCATGGTGATACAATCAGGGAAAACAGAAAAATATGAAGATCATTCCTATGTAAAAAGAACCTCTATTTGACTTGGAGGCTCCTTCATATCATTGATGAACATCTTTGACCAGCATAGGTAGGGAGATATATATTTTGTGCTTCCCTGGATAATTTTAATCAGAGGCCTAACAAAAAGGGGCTTATCATTATTGCTGAATCATTCAAAAAATATTGTACAACTATTATACACACACATACACATGCAGAAGACATTTTATTGGAAAAAATCTTTAAAGTGTTATTTTGCTTTAATAAACAAATGTTTATTAAATATATAATATATTATGTATATGATATATAAATATATATTGTATACTATATATATAGTATATAATGGGTAGCACCATATTATATAGTTCACCACTTTCACTTAATTGAATGGTAGTAAAGATGGAATATCACTTGCTAAAATGTGCCTGTGTACTACTTACAACGCATGGCTTTCTTCAAAGAATATGTAAATTACTGTCATCAAATCAAGAGATATTATAGATTCAAAAGTAGGCACATGGAGAAATATTTATTAATGTTGATTTACTAATATTCATTTTTTTGTGGTGATGCTTAGGTCTAATATTTTTTCTCCTCATCTTTGGTGTACTGACTTCCTTCAATATATATCCCTTACAATATATCCCTTAAAAATATATCCCTTACAGTGCCCTCAAAATGATATGGATTTGTCTAGTCAAGTAGGATGTAGTTAACTAATATTTCTTAAACAATGACATATGCAAGATACTATGCTAAGTGTTGGAGATTTTTTTTCTTAAAGGCAAAAAAATGTTCTCTGCTCTTAAGGAGTTCACAATCTAATGAAGAAGACAACATGTAAACAAGAGTATGTAAACAAGATTCATAGGATTAATTGTGGTGGGTAGCTTCAAAGCAAAGGCACTGAGAATAAGGAGGGCAAGGAGTTTTTCTTGTTTTTGTTGTTGTTTGTTTGTTTTGTTTTGCAGGTGGTAGAACTTTGTTGTTCAATTGCATACAACCCTCCAAGACTCCATTCAGGTTGCTGGTTTTTTTTTTTTTTTTTTTTTTTTTGGCAAAGATACTGGAGTAGTTTGCTATTTTCTTCTCCAGCTCATTCATAGATAAGGAACTGAAGCAAACAAGGTTATGTGACTTGCCCAGTGTCACACAGCTAGTAAGTGACTGGGGCCAGATTTGAACTTACAAAGATGAGTGTTACTGACACCAAGCCTGCTTCTGTATGTACTGTACCATCTAGGTGCCCCTTTGGGGGACCTTTAGTTGAGACTTGAAACAAGCCAAGTAAGGTAGGACTCAGAGAAGAGGAGGGACAACATTCTAGACATGGGGGACAGCAAGTGAAAATATCTGGAATTGTGATATAGAATGTCTCATGTGAGGAAGAGCAAAGAAACCAGTGCCATATATCACAGAAAACATGGATCAGAGTAAAATGCAGGAAGTCTAGGAAGAAGACAGGTTATAAAGGGCTTTAAATGCCAGTGTATTTTATACTTAAGTCTGGAGGTAGCAAGAAGCCACTAGAATCTATTGCATGGGGGAGATGGGTCAGATTTGTGTTTAAGAAGATCAATTTGAAAAACTGAGTAGAAGATGGATGGGAGCAGAGAAAGACTTGTGGCAGGGAGTCCAGGTCTTATGGAATAAGCTCCGACATAAGGCTGATTGCAGTTTCAAAGAAGAAAAGGGTTCATATATGAAGGTTATACAGATAGTGAGAGAGAACAAATGGAAGACAATGCCTAGTTTGTTCAGCCTTGCTTACTAGGAGTATGATGGTACTGTCCACAATGATAGAGAAGTTATAAAGAGAGAATTTAAAAAAAAATTTGCAGAAATAGGAGAGTAGGAAGGAAATAAGCATTTATATACTGCCTACTCTGTGCTGGACAATATACTCACTGCTTTAAAAATATTATCTCCACTTAATCTTAACAACTACCCTCTGAGGTAGGTGCTATTATTATCCTCATTTTATATTTGAGGACACTGAGGCAAACAGAGGTTAAATGACTCATCCAAGGTCACAGTAAGTTTTTGAAGTTAGATTTGAATTCAGGTCTTCCCGATACCAGGCCTAGTACTCTTTCTATGGTACCATCTTGCTGCCCCATAATGATAATGCAGTGATTTCAGTATGGGGCATGTTAAGTTTGAGATATCTAATAGCCAGCTGGAAATTTGAGCCTGGAGACTGGGTGTGATATTGGACAAGTAAATGTAAAAGTCACTTGCATAATGATGATAATTGAAACCATAGAAACTGATTAGATCACCAAGTAAAGTAGTATCTATAGAGAAGAGGAACTAGGGCAAAACCTTGAGGGTCTTGTACAGTGAGTAAACATGACATGGTATACTGTTAATGTATTTTTAATGAAATTAATGTATTTTTCATGGAATGGGAAGATCTTTCCCACCCATTAATCAGCCCATGTGACCTGCTTAACTCACATGGAAGCCTAAGTCACATGAAGCCTGTGGTGGGAGGAACTTGCTCAATGGGTGCAATAGAAAGGGGTGGAGCAAGAAGGGTGGAACAGGAAAAGAAGGAGTTGGAGTAAAGCTGAGAGGAAGTTGATCAGACTAATCAGAGCTGGGAAGGACAGGAGAAGCAGGTAGCTAGGACTGGAAGTGTTTGTGGGAAGGCCTGATAGTGTGTATAGACTTCTCGATTACCATGATGGATTTCTTTGTTGCTATAATGGATTTGGCTTTGTGGTATTTGAATAAATGTTTTGGTTCTGTCTTCCATATGGAGAGTCTGTTGTAGTTTGTGATTCAGAACTGCACTGGAATATTCATGGCTGCTGTAGGCTCTGTGAATATCACATTGGTGCTACACATGATTAAAAATCAAATAAAGAAGACAGAAAAGGGATAGCTAAGCAATTAGAATAACCAAGAGAGGCTACTGTTCCAATAACCTAGAAAGAAGTGAGTATCAAAGGAGAAGAGGGTGAAGAGAAAGTGTCAGAGGCAGCAGAGGCCAAAAGGATGTGAACTGAAAAAGGGATTTTAGATTTGACAGTTTAGGTAATTATTAATTTTTCAGCAAATTGGTTTGGTTGTAAAAAAAGGTCGTAAGTCAAACTACAGTTTCAAGAAATGTAAAAGGAAAAAAATTGAAGCACTTTCTGAAAATAACACTTTCAGATTTTAGCCAAAACAGGTTAGAGAGATGGAGTGTGATGCTGGCAGGGATAGATGGAAAAACAGAGAGTATTTAAAGAATGCGGGAAAGAAGAAGATATTTGTGGGGAATAGGGAAGCAGTAACTGGAAAAGAAAAAAATTGAAGAATAGTAAGAAAATAAAGATGGTGGCAGGAACAATGTGCTGGAGAAGATAGTGGGTAATAAGGAAATTTATAGGTGTAAAGGAAGTTTGCCTTGACAAGGAGAAGAGTCACCTCTTCATGTAAAATAAGGTGGAATAGAAGATAGTGGCATCAGTTTTCTGAGTGCTGTGAGATGAGGAGTAAAAAGAAGAGGAAACCCTGATAATATTTTCATTGAAATATGAAGAAAGATTTTCAGCAGAGTGTAAAGTGACAAAGCGTCGTATAGCTTTAGAATGGGAGGCTGGGCTTAAGGGTTTCGAATTAGGGGACAGTCAATAGGGGATGGAGAACTTTTGAATGACAGAAATTGAGTGATAAGAATCATTAAGTTTTCATTGGGTATGATAAAGTGGAAGTAGAAAAATTACCAAGTGAGGAGTTCAGATATTTCAGCTTCTCTCCCCACGTTTACTTTCTTCAATGCCATTTTATTTTCCTAAAGAACATCTCGGTCTATACTTTTAGATTCTAGTCTCTTCTATGGTGCAAAAGAATCTATCAAAAAATGCAGATCTTTTTCTTTGCCTTTATTTATCTTCTTCCTTCCTCTTTAATCCTTAATTGCCCCTGGATGACTTTGCTTAGCTGGTTTACTATAAAGATTTTCTAAACCGATTTTTTTTCCCCCACAACCTTTCCATAGCTTCTGCTTTTTTTTTTCTTTTTTGCAGCAATACTACTCACGATCTTCAAGCAATATTCTGTGTAATACTTCCAAAACAACTTTATATCCTAAATCTGTATTTCTATTGGGTATATCTCATTGCTTGGCAAGTCAAATGTCAGCTGATTAAGATGGTTTTGGGGTCTTTTGACTTATTTTAGAGTAACTGATTTACTTAAAACTTCTTAATAAACCGTCAAAATCATAGTCAATATCCTTGCTTCCTCCATGTCTCTATTTGAGCATCAATATCTTATTTAAATAGATCAGGATATAGATGTTTTCGTTTCAAACCACATTTTTTATAATTTTGATAATTTCTTCTATATCAATATTAAAATTTAATGTTCCTCTAAAATATATGCAGAAAGCTCATTCAGGAGTCACAAACATTATTAACAAACCATTTCATGTGTATTACAATATACTTAATTTTATCACTTTACTTCATGTTGACTATGTTTATTGCTTTCCTATTCTTACTCAAAGAAAGTGTTTGGGTTATATAGGCATTAGACTTCTGTGTAGTCTCTAAGACTTTGACCTGTTTTATTTTTCACTTTTGAGACCTATTTACTAATATAATTTGCATAATCCTAACCTATCTCCACATTGTCAATAAAGTCATTAGGTATATTGACTTAATTTAACATTGAATTATTCACAGATTTGTCTACATTTTTAATCTTCTGCAACATGAATTTCAATTACTTTCATGTTGGGATTTTTCCAGATGTTGATAATGAACTCTGTAGTGCAACATAGCCAAATGTCTCATGATTGAAGACACCTCCTTCAACTGCTTAATTTGCGTCTATGTAAACAGAGAAAGGCATGTGCATATAAGCCATCTTTCCATCAGACTGAAAATTTCTGTTGACTTCCAGTTTGATTACAACAGGAACATTAGGGTTGATGTGATTAAATTCTTCTAGTAGTGTATGTACTTATACTAGACAAGGATCTCAAGTTGACAATAGTGATAGCTATTTTAATGTTTATCAGATGCCTAAAAACAATGATCTTTCACATCCTCTTCCCTCCCTATTGTGTTACTCTTTCTTCATCACTATAGAAATGGATGGGGCAAGACATAGGGAAAGGTGTATTGCTGTTTGTTTCATGGATTTCCATGTATCAAAAATCTGTCAACAATTGCCAATCTACTAGTTATCAACTCCCATTGTACTGAACAAGGCTAATCCCTGAAAAGTAGACAGTTTGAGGTAAAGCCAAGATGGCAAAGTAGAAGGAGAGACTTGCTAGACCTTTACCCCTAAGCTCAGCCAAATACCTGTTCAAAATGACTCTAAACAAATTCTAGAGCTACAGAAGCCATAGAATGAAGGAGTGAAGCAAATCTCCCCCCCAAGACAGCCTGGAAGGTTGACAGGAAGTGTCTATCATACCACGCTTGGAGCAGAGTACAGTCCAGCATGGGCCACAAAGGCACAGATAGGACTTGAGCAGGCCTCGAGGGGACTGAATTACTGGTACCTGTGTCAGTTTCCAGACTTCATAACCCCCAAATGTTGAAGACAAATTGGAAGTTCAGTGGAAAAAACCTATCAGACCTGTGGGAGAGAGTAGAATGATCTGGCCCAAGCTCCAGGGTGGCAGAGAGTGTGGAGGAGCCCACAGAAGTTGCAGCAGTGCTCTTTCTACAGTTTCAAGTCTACAGATTGTGAGGGGACCAGGCAGCTAACAGTACACTCCCCCTTTCCCACTGGAAGCAGAGAACTACCTTGACAAAGAGTTCAAAAATAAAGTAAATGGCTAGGGAAATGAGCAAAAATCAGGAAAAATAATAAGACTATAGAATCTTATTTTGGTGACAAGGAAGACCAAAATATGGAAACAGAAGAAGACAGCAAAGTCAAAGCTCCTATATCCAAAGCCTCTAAGAAAAATATGCATTGATCTCAGGTCATGGAAGAACTCATAAAGGATGTGGAAATTCAAGTAAAAGAAGTAGAGGAAAAATTGGGAAGAAAAATCAGTGATGCAAGAAAATCATGAAAACCGAGTCAACTAATCCCTAAATGGGACCCCAAAAGAGATGAAGAAAATAACAGACTAACCCAAATGGCAAAAGACATCCAAAAAAACCAATAAGAAGAAGAATGCCTTAAAAAGAAGAATTGACCAGATGAAAAAGGAAGTCCAAAAGCTCACTGAAGAAAATAATTCCTTAAAAATTAGAATAGAGCAAATGGAAGTTAATGAATATGAAAAATCAAGAAATTATACGAAAAACCAAAGGAATGAAAAATTGGCAGACAATGTGAAATATCTCACTGGTGAGAAAAAACTGATCTGGAAAATAGATCCAAGAGAGACAATTTAAAAATTATTGAACTACCTGAAAGCCATGGTCAAAAATACAGCCTACAACTCATCTTTCAAGAAATTATCAATGAAAACTGCCCTGATATTCTAGAACCAGAGGGTAAAATAGATATTTAAAGAATCTGCTGACTGCCTCCTTAAAGAGATCCCAAAAGGAAAACTCCTAGAAATGTTGTAGCCAAATTTCAGAGCTTCCAGGTCAAGGAGAAAATGTCACAAGCAGCCAGAAAGAAACAATTCAAGTGTTGTGGAAACACAATCAGGATAACACAAGATCTAGCAGTTCTATATTAAGGGATCAGAGGGGTTGGAATATGAAATTCCAGAGGTCAAAGGAGCTAAGATTAAAACTAAGAATCACCTACCCAGCAAAACTGAGTATAATACTCCAGGGGGAAAACATGTCATTCAGTAAAATAGAAGATTTTCAAGCATTCTTGATGAAAATTTCAGAGCTGAATAGAAAATTTGATTTTCAAATACAAGAATCAAGAGAAGCGTGAAAAGGTAAACAGGAAAGAGAAATAATTAGTGACTTATTAAAACTGAACTGTTTACATTCCTATGTGGAAAGATAATATTTTTAACTCTTGAGATTTGTCTCAGTATTAGAGTAGCTGGAAGGATTATATACATATAGACAGAAGGCACATTTGAGATGAATATGAAGGGATAATATCTAAAAAAAATAACATCAAGGGGTAAGAGAAGAAATTATTGGGAGGAGAAAGAGAGAAATAAAATAGGGTAAATTTTCTCTCACATAAAAAGCAAGAAAAAGCTTTTTCAGTGAAGGGGAAAAGGGGGGAGGTGAGAGGGAAAGAGTGAACCTTGCTCTCATCAGACTTGGCTTAGAAAAGAATAACATATATACTCAATTTGGTATGAAAATCCATCTTACACTACGGGGAAGTAGGGAAGAAGAGGATAAGCAGGGGGTAGGAGAGATAAGTAGAAGGAAGGGCAAAGGGGAGAAGAGGGTAATTAGAAATAAACACTTTTGAGGAGGAACTGGGTCAAAAGAAGGCATAGAATAAATGGACAAGATAGAATGGAGGGAATTCTAGTCTTTCACATGATTACTGTTATGAAAGTCTTTTGCATGACTACACATGTATCACCTACATCAAATGACTTGCCTTCTCAGTGGGGATGAGTGGGGAGGGAGGAAGGGAGAGAAGTTGGAACTCAAACCTTTAAAAACAAATGTTAAAAACTATTTTTACTTGCAACTGTGAAATAAGACATATAGGTAATAGAAATCTATCTTGCCCTAAAAGAAAACGGAAGGGAAGGTGATGAGAGAAGGGAGAGGTGCAAAAGAAGGAAGGGCAAATCGATGGAAGGTGTAATTGGAATGCATGATGTCTTGAGGTAGACAGAGATGAGAGATGGGGAGAAAATTTGGAATTCAAAATCTTGTAGAAGTGAATGTTGAAAATTAATAAATTAATTTTTAAAAAATAAAAGTAGAGACATACTATTAAAGATATGTACCAGAAGAATTTCCTTCTTATCTCCACTTCTTGGGACTCCTAGCTTCTTTCAAGACTAAGCTCAAATATTACCTTCTTCAGGAAGCCTTACTGGTTATTCCAGAGGCTGACTCTCTGTTCCCAGGGTCATGTTGAATCTCATGTACAAATATGTGTGTGTGTGTGTGTGTGTGTGTGTGTGTGTGTGAGAGAGAGAGAGAGAGAGAGAGAGAGAGAGAGAGAGAGAGAGAGAGAGAGAGAGAGAGAGAGAAAGGGAGAGAGAGAGACAGAGACAGGGACATAGGAAGATAGAGACAGAGACAGAGAGACTATCTGTGTATGTTTTTTCATGTGTGTGGTATGTGCTTGTGTGTTTTTCATGTGTGTGCTTTATTTTTCATCACAGTGTAAATTCTGTGAGATCAGGAACTATTTTTCTTTGTATTTGTACCTCCATCACCTAGCATAGTACCAATCCTATATTCAGTGTTTAATCCATGCTTGTTGATTGACTGGTGGAATATGCCAGATTTTACTCTGGTGTAAATAGCCTTTGAGAATCCATGGTTACCCCCATGCTAAGATGAAACATGGTAGAGCCTTTGTGGAGTTCGCGGAGAAAAGATTACCTTTCAAATTGGCCATATCCTAACCTATACCCTATTTCCTCACCTAAATAGGCCATGGTCAATTACTGCCTCTCTATAGAAAAATTTGGTAGGTGTCACTTATCAATTATTCTTTTCTCTTAATCCTTATATTACCATGGACAAAATTAAAAAAAAAAAAATTCATGACTTTGAGAAACATAAGATTGGTGTCACATATTGGATGGAGCCACTTTAGTTATTAATAACTTGACTAATCATATAATTTATAATTATAATGTTATTTTATCATAAGGTATTTTCAGAAATAAGATGGACATTTTTGACATTCAGTAATACTGGGTCTTGTTTCAAAATTTTAAATGGAATTCTATTTTCTTTGCTTTGAAAAAAAGATTGATCTGCATATTGACAAAAGCATCTAATTATGCAGTAGGCCTTCATGATCTAGGGAAAAAAATGTTCTAGTTGGTAGCTGATAATTTCCAAATTATCATTCATGCTCATGCTAAAAAGTAGAATTTACCAGATGTGGTGATAGGGAAACATCCCTATTCTGTCATAAAGCTTTACACAGAAACAGAATTTTTCCTGAAACACCATAAGAGCATGATAAAAAAGTAAGAGTCCTTCAGAATAAAATAACATTAACAAGTTTATAAAACTTCTGGAATCCTAGTTAACTTATATCTACCACACAGCTGAATGCTAACCCAGCCAGGAAACTAATCTACCCTATTTATATGCAGCTGTTGGGAGAGTACCTTGGGTGAGGTCATCTTTGTATCACACCTGCCAAACAGAGCTCCTAAAATATATTCATGATGATTGCTAGTGGAGCGTGCAACACCAGGCACAAAAATTTTGCCAAGCACTCATTTGTTCAGTTTCACCTATTCTCAAAAAGGCATAGAAGTTATATGCATTTCTTTTAATGTGGGATTCAAAATGATACATTCCACATGAGCACAACCATAAAGAAAAATGGTAGTGGTCTAAAGTATCTGAAAAAAATTGCTTGACTTTCTCATATATACTGTCAATAACTCTAGATGTAAATCTCATACTCTATATTGGGTGAATATCAAAATATCTGACTAAAATGGGAAAAGTTCAATTATCCAGATGTTTTGTCTACCTCTTGCCAACCAGCGTGATATTTGCGTTCTAAAGACAAGGTATTGAGGTATGTTTTCTTTTAATATATTTGTTTTGTTTAATATATCAAAATACATCCACCCCAGAAATATTTCCTAAAATCTTTCAAGAATATTGCATAGAAAAAAATGTTGTTAGCTGACATGTAAGCTTTATATGATTTGACAACTATTGTTTTACTAATGGGTTTACTTTGAAAGAAGGGTACATGTGAAGACTTCCACTTAGATTACAAAGGGCAGAATTTTAGAGCAGTGATGGTACTGAACTTGGAGTAAAGTAACTCACCTTCTTGTTTCAGTCTTTTTACTTCCTGGTCTTGTGGCTGTCATGAAGTCATCCATCTTTGGTGTTTCCAGTTTACTTGTTCATCTAGAAAACAAAGCAGTTGTACATGATCATACACACTGTGTCAACAGCAGTCTTTGAATTCAAGCCTTCCTGAATTGGACCTCTGGATTAGGTGGTATTACTTACCAGTCATTTACATAGTTCCATTTATTTTTATTGAGTATATTTCTATGTACCTATGAAAAGAGAGGCATGAACGGGTGTGGGTGTGCATAGATGTGCAGGTATGTGGTGTGAGGGTATGTGTATTTAACTCATGTAATGTATAGAATTGTACACACTGTAGGATATTCATTGTGACATGGTGGCAACTCAACTAATAAGAGTTTTTTGACTTATTACAGTTTTGCTGTTGGAAGGGAAAAACAAACAAACAAACAAGCATAATGACCAGGGTCAAAGTAATGATTCTTGTTCAGGTATGGGAAGCACCAACAGACTTCTAATAGTCCTTCCAACTGTAAGTTGCTATAATTCCATAACTATAGATTTATAGCTTCTTGTATATTTTCATACACTATGATATTTCTATCACTTGCTAATAATTGTTAGTATAGTTGGAAGGCAGAATTTCCTCCTAAACACCTGAGAAATGGAAGCATGGCCTGACTTTCTTGGTGTTCTGGAGGCAAAATCCATTCTTCCATATTCTTTTTTCCTACTATCTGATATTTCATTATTAGGACATGGGTCTGAAAATGTACATTCTAATCTTGTTAATGCACTGTTCTATTATTACTCGGGCAATTATCCATTGATGTTGAGTTATCTGTAGCAGAATTCAGTTTAATTTTACAAACACTTCATACAAAGCATTATGATAGGTATTTAGAACACAGACAAAAATAAAACAGTCCTTGCCCTCAAGATGTATACATTCTACTGGGAGGGAGGGCATAATAAGTAAAGTAATAAGTTGATATAAAGTAGATATAAAGCAATTACCAGAGAGTGAGAGTAGTAACTGAGTAACTGAACACACCAGTGGTAACTAGTAATACAGAATTAGGGGAAGCCTCATGCAGGAAGTAGCACTGCAGTGATACTTAGAAGAAAGCTAAGGATTCATTTAGACCACTAATTCTCAAACTTTTTGTGCGTGTATGTCTTATGTGTCTTGTCAGAGTAATGTTTTATTATCTACATGGATAGTTGAAAGAATGTTAAATTTCAGTTCAAGGTTATAGTAAAAAGAAATACGATTTTTTCATCCAAGTTCAGGGACTAAAATTATGAATTCTAACCATGGAACCTTTGTGGGTCTGTGGACCCCAGAATGAGAGCTATTTTAAAGGGAGGTGAAGAAGGAAGACATTTCAGACATGGGAGACAAGAAATTATACAAAGGCATTGAGGTAAAAGAAGGAATTGAATGTAGCATAAGCTTAGAAAAAACTTAAAGCAATTTGTGCATTTATTATGCATTTGTTAGAGGAATGTGGTTTATTTCTGAAATGCAGGAATTTGTTGGAATTTGAACTTTCTATGGCATGTACATATGGCATTTAAACTACTTAATTTATATTTTATACAAATAATTGATCAACTATGCATATGTAGAAGTTATATGAACTAATACTATAAATATAAATTTATAGACTACATATAAAGCAATGATATTTTCCACATAAAATATATTTAATTTCATTACTGAACAAGTACAATTTGATAGATTTTCTGAAATAGTTTCTGGTTTAAAACAGTTTATATATCTTATTTTTCTGTAGAAGGCACAATAAATGTCTAATTCTAAATAATTTTAATAGACCTTGCTTTAAGTAGGATAACTTAATGATTAGCACAGACTTTCAGGAGCCTTCAAAATACAGTTCTACTGAATTGAAACAAAGGAAAAAAGAAAAGTCTCTTTTAAATGCAAAGAAAAAAACATATGCTCTATTTTTCTATCTTAATTATTCATTTTAATATTTTTACAAATTTAAATATTAAATTTTAACATTTATTTTACAATTTTTGGGTTTCAAATTCTCTTCCTTCTTTCAAACTACTCCTTACCCCACACTGGGTTTGAAAAGGTAAGCATTACTTGTTCAGTGCTATACCAATAAAATTATCAAAAAATTATTTTATAGGGCTAGAAAAAATAATAAACAAAATTAATCTGAAACAACAAACAGTTAAGAATGTCAAGGGAATTAATGAGAAGTGAAATGGAAGGTGGTCTAACTGTACCAGATCAAAACTGTATCACGTAGCAGTAAGCATCAAAATGGTGGCTAAGTGGTAGTGCCTAAGAAACAGAGTGGTAGATCAGTGGAAAAAATAAGGTGCACAAGACACAGTTGTCAATGACTACAGTAATCTACTATTTCATAAACCCAAAGACACCAGTTCCTGTGATAAGAGCTCACTACTTCACAAAAACTGCTGGAAAAATTAGAAGCAAATGTGGCAGAAACTAGCATAGACCAATATGTTACACTGTCTTCCAAGCTAAGCTCAAAATATATACACAATTTAGGCATAAAAGGTGATGCCATAAGCAAATTAGGAGATCAAATAATAATTTACCTGTCAAATTTATGGAGAAGGGAAGCCTTTATGACCAAACAAGAGATAGAGAATATTATGAAATACAAAATGGATAATTTTGATTACATTAAAATTAAAAGGTTTTGCACAAACATAATGAATGCAACCAAGATTAGAATTGAAACAGAAATCTGGGCAACAATTTTTACAAGCCAATGTCTCTAATAAAGCCTTCATTTCTACAATATATTGAGAACACAGTCAAATTTATATGAATAGAAGTCATTCCCCAACTTAAAAATGGTCAAAGGATATGAACTGGCAGATTTCAGAGGAAGAAATTGCTATCTACAGTGATACAAAAAATAGTCTAAATCACTATTGATTAGAGAAATGCAAATTAAAGCAGCTGTGAGGTGCCACCTCACACCTATCAGACTGACTTACATGATAAAAAAGAAAAAAATAACAAACGTTGGAGAAAATGTGGGAAAATTGGAACACTAATACAATGTAGTGGAATTGTGAACTAATCTGACACTTCTGAGGAGCAATTTGGAACTATGCACAAAAAGCTATAAAATTGTTCATACTCTTTGATCCAGCAATACCATTACTAGGTCAGTTTTCCAAAGAAACCATAAAAAAGGGAGGAGGAGCCAAATTTACAAAAAGATTTATTGCAGCTCTTTTGTGGTGTCCAGAAATTGAGGGAATGACCATCAATTGGGGAATGGCTGAAAAATATGTGGTATATGCGATAATATTGTTCTATAATAAATGAGGAGTAGGTGGGTTTCAGAAAAACCTGAAAAGACTTGCAGGAATTGGTGCTGAGTGAAGTGAGCAGAACCCAGAGAACTGTAACAACAACATTGTATGATGACCAACTTTGGTCGATTTAGCTGTTCTCACCAAGACAATGATCTAAGACAATTTCAAAAGACTCATGATGGAAATGCTATGCACATGCAGAGAGAGAAATGCAGTTTGAAGAATACCATTTTCTCTTTTTTCTTTCTCATAGATTTTTTTCTTTTGTTTTGATTATTCTTTCAAAAGATGACTAATGTGGAAATATTTCTAATAGGACTGTATGTGTACAGCCTATATCAGATTATATGCCATCTTTGGAAGGCGAGAGAAAAAGGGAAAAATATTGAGAATTCAAAATGTTACAAAAGTGAATTTTGGAAACTATCTTTACATGTAATTGGGAAAAAATAAAGTACTATTAAGTAGGTGGGGAAGAAAAGGCAAAAAATATAATATTCAATTGTACATGTAAATTCATGAAAAACTTATTTCCATATTGATCATGATGCAAAAGTAAATAAATAAATAACAGGAAAAAAGGAACGTGAAAATGAATATGCTTCAATCTATATTCAGAGTTCATCAGATCTCTCCCTGGAAATGGATAGCATTTTTCATCTTAAATTCTTTGGAATTGTCTTGGAACATTTTCTTAATCAAAGTAGCTAAGTCTTTCAGAGTTGATCATCCTTACAATATTACTACTATGGTATATCATGTTCTTCCAGTTCTGCTCATTTCACTTCCCATCAACTCATATAACTCTTCCCAGATTTTTTAAAAACTATTTTGCTTATCATTTCTTATAGTACAATATATCATGACAATTATATAACATAGCTTGTTCAGCATTCCCCAATTGATAGACATCCTCTCAATTTCTAATTCATTACCACCACAAAAAATAGCTACTGTAAATATTTATTTTTAGTAAATATTGTCCTTTTCTTTACTTCTTTGGGATATAGTGCAAGTAATGATTTTGCTGGAACAAAGGGTATGCAGTTTTATATCCCTTTGGGCATAGTTCCAATTTCCTCTTCAGAATGGTTGGATTAGGTTAGATCAGGTTGAATCACAATTCCACCAACAGTGCATTAGTGTCCTATTTTTCAACATCATCTCCAGTATTTTTCATTTTCCTTTTCTGTCATGTTACCCAATATAGTAAGTATAAAGTGTTCTTTCATAGTTATTTTAATTTGCATTTCTCTAATCAATAATAATTTAGAACATTTTTTTGCATGTGACTGTTGATAGCTTTGGTTTCTTCTTCTGAAAACTTCTTGTTCACATCCTTAGACTATTTATCAGTTGAGTAATGGCCCTTATTTTCTTTAAAATAAATTTATCCTACTTCCCAATATGCTTTTAAAATATAACCTTATCAAAGAAATTCATAATAAAAGTCCCAGTTCCCTCTTTCTTTTGAATTTTGGCTTCATTGGTCTTCTTTTTGTATAACTTTTATAGTTTAATGTAATCAAAATTATCCATTTTACTTTTCATGGTCCTCTCTATCTCTTGTTTGGTAGTACACTTTTCCCTTATTCATAGATCAAACAGATATTTTTTTCATGATCCCCTAATTTATTGATAATATAACCATTCATATTTAAATTATGTAGTAGTCATTTTGATTTTATCTTGAGATATGGTGTGAGATGATGGTGGATAGTAGGCCTACAGGCCACAAAAGGATTTCAAACAGCCAGAAAAAAAGATGTAAAGTAAAGATGTAAAGAGTGCTTCATCTGTGCCCAGGTTAATCTGCCTGCCACTCCTCACTATTGTGCCTGTTGTGTAACTTGGAAAGTGGGTTGCCACTGGGCACTCTCTCCTGTTTGTCACATGACATGTGGCAACCAACCATTGTCAGTCAATAGTCTGAGGAACAAGAATCATATCTTTTTGCCATGTTTTTGTTCATTACTGATGTTAAACAGGGACAAAGTGAGTCCAGACACATGCCAATGCAGCTGCCTGCTCTGTGATGACAGCAACAAATGAGGGCTCCTTCCGCTGCCTTGCTGCGCAGCGGCCTTCCAAGTTACATGAGTGTATGGCACTCTCTCCAAAGTCAGACATTCAGTTCAGTATTTCTTTGCATGTGAGCAGTTGCTGTGGAGATATTTTGGTTCTAACCGAAGTTTTTGGAGTGATTGTAAAATGAGTGATAAAAAGAAACACATGAGTCAGAACATAGAGTGCTTAATCTGAAGTGGACAAATAGATACTTGTTTACCTCCACGAGAGACAAAATATTGTGCCTTGTTTGTCAAGAAGTAATAGCCATTCTGAGGGAATACAATCTTCATCACCATTTCGAATCAAAACATCCCGACTTAAACAAATTGGACACCAATGTACAAGTAAAGTGTCCAAATTGTTGAAAAATATGAGTGGGGAACAATGATTTTTGAAGAAAGTAAAATCAGAGAATGAGGTGGCTATTAAGGTAACTTTTCAGATTTCTAAAGAAATCTCTTTCAGACATGATTCCAGAGTGTGATTAAGTGATTGCTAACAAGAAGGGTAATATGTCCCCATTAACTAAAAGTAAAGAGTAAGAAAATCTGAAAAATCTAATTTAACTTGTACCGATTAGCAAAGTTATTTTTTAACATTAAGGTGATTCCATGGTAAATAGACATCTTAAGTAATAAGTACAATTAATTGATATTATTTGAAATTTTTCCTTTTTAGTACTGTTAGTTTGCAAAATAGTTTACTCATTAATTATACCTTTTTTGGAAAGTGAACTGCTAAAATCCTATTTGTGACCTGCAGAAGTTCAGCCTCTTTTATTTGCCCTCTACCTACTGCTAAGTCTTTGTGCAAGTCTGGTCTATAGTTAGTTTCTGCAAAACTTCTTTCCACTTTTCCCAGCAATTTTTGTCAAATGATTAGTTCTAGCCCTCAAAGTTTACATTTAAGATTTATTAACTATTAGTTTACCATGGTCATTTACTATTGTGTATTTTGTACCTAATCTTTCCCATTGAGCCATTCCTGTATTTCTTAGTAAGAGATTATTTTGATGATTACTGTTTTGACATATAGTTTGAGAATGTAGAACTCAAAATTCTTTTTAAAATGTTAACATTTTTACATGTAAGTGGGGAAAACAAAATATTAAATTTATATATACATATTATATATGTGATTTATAAATGCATATATACATATGATATATGTGTTTTGTACATGTATATGTGTGTATATATATACATATATGCAAATCTGGTACTGAGAGGCTACTCATCATTTTTTTCAATGGTTCCTTTGATTTTTTCTTCCCTTTTCTTCTTTCATATGAATTTCATTAGCTTTTTTTTCTCAATCTGTAAAATAATTCTTTGGTCTTTTGATTGGTATGTGCATTAATTTAGGTAGAATTGTCATTTTATTATATTGAATCCACCTACCATAAGCAATGAATATTTCTGCAATGTTGAGATACACCTTATGTGAAAAGTGTTTTGTAAATGTGCTCATAAAGTCCCTGGTTTTGTCTTGAGGGTAAACTTCCAAGTCTTTTTTTTTTTTTTTGAGGGTCAAACATTCCTTTTCCTCTGTAACAGGAAGACTTACAAGCTTCCTTCTCCTACCTTGAAGGCTCCAGGAAAAGTCCTGGGAGTTGCCTTTGGGGCTGATGACCCACCCTGGGGTCAGGTGTCCTGTGTCTATCCCTGCATTGCAATCCTTCCTCCAGGGGAGAAGGTGTCCAAAGAGGTCAGGCCAGGCGGAGGAGGATCCCAGGGGAGAGAAGGTTGGGGGGTAGCAAGATGCTAGTTGAATTTGACTTTGGAAAAGTTCATTTCTGGATGCTGTTCTATAAACTTTTTCAGAATCCCCTGCTTCTTCTGCCTCTGGTCACATATCATCTTCTTCACCATGCTTTGGGTCTCACTGTCAAGGTAGAACAGGTTAGAATTTTCTAGGGTGATCTTCTTGGTGTTGATCTCAGGGTCACTGGACACCAAGCGGTTCCACCACTCCATCTGGTTGATCTTTTATAAGTGCACTGTCACCACCTTACCATCTTCAATGAGTCAGGAACTCTCTTCCACCTTGACCTTACTGTAGATGTCAGCAGCAATGAGTGGGGGCTGCTCCTTCAGCCCCACCTGCAGATGCAGCTGCTGAATGTCCACAACCATGTCCTTACCTTTAGGCCGAAAATTCACAGGAAAGGACCTGCCAGATCCAACTCAAACATCGTCTGTGTCCACCGGTAAAGGGGGAAGTCGGCTGCATTGCCACGTTAGGGCTCAGTTTCCCTTTGTCCTTCTCATCTTCCTCCTCCTCCTCCTCCACCACCACCCCCTTCACATCCTCCACCTCCTGTTTCGCAGCAGAGTTGCAGGAGTTGTTGCAGGGCTGAGCTGGTCTGTACCCCTTTCCATTGTTTTCCTCATTCTTCCTCCTAGCTCTGGGGCCAGGAGGCCTCCTGCTTTGTCTCATTACCAGTCAAGGTGCGAGTTCAGCCTTGGCTCCCTGCCAAGCCATTATTCTTTATTATTCAATAAACTTTTTAAAATATATTTTATTTATTTAATTAAATATTTCCTAATTACATCTAGAAAAAGATTTTTGACATTCATTGTTTTAAAAAAAAATTGAGTTCTAAATTCTCTTTTCCATACCTCTTGCCTCTTTGAGAAGGGAAGCAATTTAATATCAAAATTAAACATGTGAAAGCATGTGAAACACTTCTGTATTAGCTATGTTAAAAAGAAAAAGAAAAAAAGGGAAAAAAGGTATGTTTCAATTTGCATTCACAGTTTATCACAAATCTCCCTGAGACTGGATAGATTTTTCATCAAGGATCCTTTGGAATTTTCATGGATCATTTTCTTGATCTGAGTAGCTAAGCCTTTCAAAGTTGATCACAGAAACGACTTTGCTGGTTTTTTTGTAGCCTAATCTTTTTTCCTCATTTGACTCTGCATCATTTCACATAGGTCTTTCCAGGTTTTGCTGAAACCATCCTGTTTGTCATTTCTTATAGCATAATAGTATTCCATGAAAATCATGTGCTGCTGCTTGTTCAGCCTTTCCCCAATTGATGTGCATCCCCTTAATTTCCAATTCTTTACCATTACAAAAAATATAGCTGCTATAAATATTGATTTGTAAATATTTTCCTTTTCTTTGACCTATTTGAGATACAGACCTAGTAGTGGTATTGCTGAGTCGAGGGATATACATGGTTTTATGGCCCTTTGAGCATGTTCCCAAATTGTTCTCCAGAGTAATTGGACTAGCTCATTTTTTTCCCACATCCCCTCCAGCATTTAAATTTTCCCTTTTTCTTTTTCAGCCAGTCTGATATATGTGAGGCAGTACCTCAGAGTTGTTTAATTTGCATTCCTCAGTAAGTAGCACTTTAGAGAATCCACCCACCTATACCCATCTATTGATAACTTTGATTTCTTCTTCTGAAAACTTGTTCATATCCTTTGAATGCCCAAACTACCCCTTTTGATCTTATCTTAGTATATTCTGTGAGATGTTGGTCTATGTCTACTTTATGCCAAACTGCTTTCTAGATTTTGCAGTAATTTTTGTCAAGTGGTAATTTCTTACCCTAAAAGATTGGATCTTTGGGTTTATCAAACACGAGATAACCAGGGTAATTTCCTACTTTGTATTGTATATCAAATCTATTCTACTGATCCATCACTCTATTTTTTACTCAGATTGTTTTGATGATTACAGCTTGGCAATAAAGTTTGAAATCTGGCACTACTAGGCCACCTTTCTTCACATTTTTTCCATTAATTCCTTTGATTTTTTTTTATCTTTTATGCTTCCAAAACAAATTTGTTATAGTTTTTCTAGCTGTATAAAATAAATCTTTGGTAGTTTGATTAGTATGACAGTGAATAAGTAAATTAATAGATGGAATAGTCATTTTTATCATAGTGACTGAGCCTGCCTATGAGCAAGTAATATTTCTCCAGTTGTTTGGATTAGTATTTATTTGTATCAGGAGTTGTTCATACAATCCCTGGGTTTGTCTTGACATATAGATTGCCACATATTTTATACTGTCTTTCATAATTTTATATGGAATTTCTCTATCTCTTTCTGCTAATTTTTGTTGGTAATACATAAAAATATTAATGATTTGTATGGGTTCATTTTACATCCTGAAACTTTACTAAAATTCTTAATAGTTTCTACTAGTTTTCTAGCTGATTCTCTAGTATATGATCATATACCTAGTATATGACGGCAAAGAGTGATAGTTCTGTTTCCTTGTTGCCTATTTTTATTGCTTCTATTTCTTTTTCCTGTCTTATTGATAGAGTTCGCATTTTTAGTACAATATTGAATAATAAGTGGGAGTAATAGACATCCTTGATTCACCCCTGATTTTACTTAAAAGGCATCAAGTTTATCACCATTGATGATAACTCTTGTTCTTAATTTTAGATAGATATTACTTGTCATTTTGAGAAAGGCTCCATTTATTCCTCTGCTTTCTAATGTTTTAATGGGAATGAATGTCATGTTGTATCAAAAGTATGTTCTTCATTTACTGATAGAATCAAAGGATTTTTCTTTTTTCTTTTCACTGAT
Source organism: Notamacropus eugenii (assembly GCF_028372415.1). Lineage (NCBI taxonomy): Eukaryota > Metazoa > Chordata > Mammalia > Diprotodontia > Macropodidae > Notamacropus > Notamacropus eugenii. The sequence goes on along the minus strand of NC_092876.1, from coordinate 448,556,242 downwards.
AAGATTATGCTGCATTCTTGGTATAAATATTACCTATTCATAGTGTATTTTGTGTAGTATGTTAATGTAATGTCCTTGCAAGCATTTAATATAATTTTTTGCAGCAATCATCTAAGGCAACTTGTCTGTATTTTTCATTCTTTTTTTTTGTACTTTCATGTTTAGGTGTCAAAAGCATATTTGCATCATATAATGAATTTGGTAAGACTATTTTACTTGTTCTTTTTTTCAAATATTTGTACAGTATCGAAATAAATTATTGCATAAGTGTTTGATAGAATTCACTTGTAAATCCATATTGTCCTGGGCATTTATTCTTAGGGTGTTTATAGATGTCTTGTTCAATTTCTTTTTCTCCAATATGGTTACTTAAATATCCTGTTTCCTCTTTTGCTAATCTAAAGAGTTCATATTTCTTGTAAATATCTAACTGATGTAAAGCTTGTGTTGAAGTCAGAAAGTCCATGGTTCATGAACCACCTCTGAGATAGACTTGCTGTGTAATTCCAGATAAGTCACTTAACTTCTCAATGCTCGCAAAGAACTCAACTATAAATTGCAGAATAACATTTTGGTTTTACACAGGGAATTCCCTTTGCAAGACAACTAATGAAAGTACAGATCCAAATAATCTATTCAATATTTTCATCTCTCTTCTGGACTTTCCTGGTTTAAGAGTGATTATCAATAGTAACTATTGCTGTCTCCCTCCCAGGCTGATGTCTTTCTTTTTCTTTGCCTCATTAAAGGGACCATCCCCTGGCTACTCTATTCAATGAATGGGAGTTTCCTCACCCTAAGTGAGAGACTGAAGGGAGTCCAGGTCTCCCACTGCATCCTGGGACATTTCCAGTCATCCTGATGAATACCTGGTCATTGGATTCAGAAGGCTCTGGAGGAGAAGTGAGGCTGGGGACCTGCACAGCCTTCCCTCACTCAAAACAAAGTCAAGTGCAAGTCATGTCATCATTTCTCTGATGACATTGTCTTCTTCAGCAACGAAGCACAAGCACACAGAAAGTGCTCTGCTCTGCCCTTGGACCATGACCCAGAATTGGTTATAGGGAATGGAGTCACCAAATGAAGTCTGGTTCTGTTTATCCTCTGACCTAATCCTCTAATCCCCTAATTTATTCCTGACCACTTGCCAGGCCCCTTCACTATCTCTGAATTGATAGCTCTCAAAGCTGCTGCTACTTCTGCCACCACAACCTAGTCCCAGCAATAGTGTTTCATCTGTGTGGGTTCTAAGTCAGCCTTCTATTTCATGTCACAGAACCCCCTTTCTGAAATTGTCTTGGGCTGGAAGAATGTTTCACTCTGACCTTTTGTTGGCTCTATGTATTGATAATGCGTTTCTTGTTTTAGTATAATCACATGCCTCTGATTGAATAATGTGATTAAAGTAGATCTTCTCCAACCATTAATGGACTCAGGAAGATTTGTAGGAAGGCCCACACTTTTGTTAATGAGGCACTGGTTCTCCCAGGTTGTGATGCCCTCTGGCTCTAAAAAGTGCACAAAGACTCTGAGGTGAGGTCTACTTTTGGGGCTTACTTTCATCCTATGCAATCTCCAGTCATCCTAATGAATATCAAGCCACTGGACCCAGATGGCTCTGGAGAAGAAAGTGAGACGAGTGACATGGCACAGCCCTCCCTCACTTAAATCAAAGTCAGCTGCAAGTTATGTCATCATCTTCACGTCAGGAACCTCTTCAAAAAGGAAGGACAAACAACTTGTGAGTGAGTAGCTGCTTCTCTTTTCTCCTCTCCTTTCCTCTCCTGGTGTGTTCTACCCAGGGGAATGTATACTTCCATGACCAAAAACTGCCTTTTTCCTTTGGGTTTACTGGCTCAAAGACCAAGCTTTAAACCCAATTCACTCTGGAGCTCATGGACTGGACAACAGGTCCCCCCCACCCAACTTGCACAGAATGAGTGTAAATACTAAATAGTAACTGTTTCTCTTTTACCTGGGAAACCTCAGGGTCTTCCTCTCCCAGTTTGATATATTTTTTGATTAAAGGGGTCATCCCTTGAGTAACTACTTAAAGAGCTATTCATTGAATTGGGTGTATCTCACTCAAACCCTTAGCCTAAAAGGGCCAGAGTCTGGCATTGTATACTGAGTCATCTCCAGTTATTTTGATGAATATCAGGCCACTGAACCCAGATGGCTCTGAGAAGAAAATGAGGATGATGACCTTACAAAGCCCTCCCTCACTCATATCAAAGTCAACTGCAAGTCATGTTATCATTTTGATATCACAATCCTCTTCGAGAATGAAGGACAAACACAACAAGTATTTGTTTGGCCAGATGAGACTCTGAGCCACTAAGGAGGCCCCCCACCCAAGCTTTGAAATCCTACATGTTGCTGCTTCCCTCGCTGGTAACTATGTATGTATGTAATGGTCAGACAGTTGGATCTGTGTTCATCTATGATATATGTACTGCTTATGTCAGACAGTTGGGAGCATGTCTGTTGATTTTGATTTCTCTATATTTTTTTGAAGTGAACTAAGTGAATGATACATGTGCTTGATTAAAGTGATTGTTGACCCCTTGAAAGTTGCTTTCCTTTTAGAAAAGAAGATCTAAGAGCCTAACCTGAGGGTTGGTCTATGAAGAGGGGTTTTGTTTCTCCTGTGTACGTTGGGGTGCCTTCTTTAATACTCTGCCACTCCAGAATTTGATTTGACATATTATTTTAAAGCTTTTTAGAGGGGAATAGTGGGAAAGATATACTAACTGCTTTCTCTACCTGCCATCTTGATTACTCTTCTGAAGCTCTCAATAAGCATTTATTAAGCACCTGTAAGGTACCAAGCACAGTATTAAGCCCTTATATAGTTAATGACCCAGGTTCTTCAACTCTACACAAATGTGTCACATTCCTATGATGTCTATTCATGCTGTTTCTAAGACATACTTATACATACATACATACTAAAATTATGCAAATATACAATCTCTTAACTGAACTCACAAACCTTAAACATTATATATATATATATGTATATATATATATATACATATATATATACACATATTATACATATAGAGAGAGAGATACACACACACATATATGTGTGTGTGTAGTTACATATAGACACACACATATATCCAGTGTGAATGGAAGGAGAAGTTATTAGCATCAATGTGTGTTTGGAGGGAGAGCAGGGGGAAGGCTCATGCATAAGGTAGGATTTCAGTTGAGCCTTGAAGTAAGAAAGGGAAGCCAGGAGACAGCGGTGAGAAGAGAAATCATTACAGATATAGGGACAGCCAGTGAAAATGCAGAGTGACAGAGTGGATATTCCTATACATGAAACAGCTGATAGGACAGTGTAACTATACTGTATACTCTGAAAAAGGGAGTAAAGTATAAGAGCACTGGAAAAGAAGGAAGGGACCATATTTAAAGTGCTTTAAATGCCGGATTGATAATTTTACAATTGATCTTAGTATTAATAGAGAAGCGTATTAAGTAAAATGATGATGTGGTTAAAACTACTTTAGGAAAATCACTTTGGCAGTTGAGTGTGTGATGGAGTGGAAGAGGGAGAGACTTGAGTCAGGGAGACATTCTGTAAGGCTATTTCAATAAACTAGAGAATATACTAAACGGTGTAAAGATATAGAAGTCATTTGGGGTAAGTGAAAGTCAGGAGTGAAAGAAGACATCAAGGTTTTGAGACCAAGGTCCTGAAATAATGGTGATGCCATGTCAACAATAGCAAAGACTGGAAGAGGAAAGAATAGGAGGTGAGGGAGTGGGGCTAGAGATAACTGGTCTGTTTTGCACATACATAGTTTTAAAATGTTCAAAAGGCATCTGATTATGTAAGACTGAAGCTCAGGAAAAAAATAGGACTGGATAAGTAGATTTGGAAATCATCTACCTAGAGGTTATAATTATATCCATGATATGAACTAATTAAACAATAATGTATTGAGGAAGAAGAGAAGAGGATCCAGAACAGATGAATAGAGACATATATGGTTAGTGGTCGTGATCACATGAACATCTAGAAAAAAGGAGACTGAAGAACAATAATGCCAGATTTGAAAGGAAAGAAATTAAAACCAATAAGACCAGTTAGAAATACATAATAGCACCATGCAAAAGGAGGTGTTAAACTGGGGAACAATGGGAGAGACTGAAAACTCATGCAGAAAAAGAATATAAATTAGAAATATATTAAAGGTATGTTATGCATTCAACAGAATTTGACAATGGATGGAAGATGGAGCCTAAGAGAAGAAGAGTCAAAGATAAATTTGCGAAAGCCATGACTGAGAGCATGATAGTGCCATCATGAAAAATGCATTGCGTATGGGGAAGGAAAAGTTTTGAAGGAAAATTATGAGTTAAGGTTTGGATTTAATCAATTTGAATTTTACTTTATTTTATTTTTATTTATTTTTTATTTATTTAACTTTTAACATTCATTTTCACAAAATTTTGGGTTCCAAATTTTCTCCCCTTTTGTCCCCTCCCCCACCCCAAAACACCGAGCATTCTAATTGCCCCTGTCTGCCAATCTGCCTTCTCTTCTATCATCCCTCTCTGCCCTTGTTTCCATACTATACCCCTTTACCTGTATTTCTTATTTCCTAGTGGCAAGAACATTACTTGACAGCTTTTCCTAAAACTTTGAGCTCCAACTTCTCTTCCTCCCTCCCTCCCCACCCCTTTCCTTTGGAAGGCAAGCAATTCAATATAGGCCAAATCTGTGTAGTTTTGCAAATGACTTCCATAATAGTAGTGTTGTGTAAGAACTAATTATATTTCCCTCCATCCTATCCTGTCCCCCATTACTTCTCTTCTCTCTTTTGATCCTGTCCCTCCCCATGAGTGTTGACCTCAAATTGCTCCCTCCTCCCCATGCTCTCCCTTCCATCATCCCCCCCACCCTGCTTATCCCCTAATCCCCCACTTTTCTGTATTGTAAGATAGGTTTTCATACCAAAATGAGTGTGCATTTTATTCTTTCCTTTAGTGGAATGTGATGAGAGTAAACTTCATGTTTTTCTCTCACCTCCCCTCTTTATCCCTCCACTAATAAGTTTTTTGCTTGCCTCTTTTATGAGAGATAATTTGCCCCATTCCATTTCTCCCTTTCTCCTCCCAATATATTTCTCTCTCACGGCTTGATTTCATTTTTTTTTTAAGATATGATCCCATCCTCTTCAATTCACTCTGTGCACTCTGCCTCTATGTGTGTGTGTGTGTGTGTGTGTGCATGTGTGCGTGTGTAATCCCACCCAGTACCCAGGTACTGAATAGTTTTAAGAGTTACAAATATTGTCTCTCCATGTAGGAATGTAAACAGTTCAACTTTAGTAAGTCCCTTATGACTTCTCTTTGCTGTTCACCTTTTCACGCTTCTCTTCATTCTTGTGTTTGAAAGTCAAATTTTCTTTTCAGCTCTGGTCTTTTCATCAAGAATGCTTGAAAGTCCTCTATTTCATTGAAAGACCAATTTTTCCCCTGAAGTATTATACTCAGTTTTGCTGGGTAGGTGATTCTTGGTTTTAGTCCTAGTTCCTTTGACTTCTGGAATATCCTATTGCACGCCCTTCGATCCCTTAACGTGGAAGCTGCTAGATCTTGTGTTACCCTGATTGTATTTCCATAATACTTGAATTGTTTCTTTCTAGCTGCTTGCAATATTTTCTCCTTGACCTGGGAACTCTGGAATTTGGCCACAATGTTCCTAGGAGTCTCTCTTTTTGGATCTCTTTCAGGCGGTGATCTGTGGATTCCGTGAATATTTATTTTGCCCTCTGGTTCTAGAATCTCAGGGCAGTTTTCCTTGATAATTTCATGAAATATGATGTCTAGGCTCTTTTTTTGATCATGGCTTTCAGGTAGTCCCATAATTTTTAAATTGTCTTTCCTGGATCTATTCTCCAGGTCAGTTGTTTTTCCAATAAGATATTTCACATTATCTTCCATTTTTCCATTCTTTTGGTTTTGTTTTGTGATTTCTTGGTTTCTCATAAAGTCATTAGCCTCCATCTGTTCCATTCTAATTTTGAAAGAACTATTTTCTTCAGTGAGCTTTTGAATCTCTTTTTCCATTTGGCTAATTCTGCTTTTGAAAGCATTCTTCTCCTCATTGGCTTTTTGAACCTCTTTTGCCAATTGAGTTAGCCTATTTTTCAAGGTGTTATTTTCTTCAGCATTTTTTTGGGTCTCCTTTAGCATGGTGTTTACTTGTTTTTCATGCTTTGCTTGCATGTCACTCAATTCTCTTCCTAGTTTTTCCTTCACCTCTCTAACTTGATTTTCAAAATCCTTTTTGAGCTCTTCCATGGCCTGAGCCCATTGAGTGGGCTGTGATACAGAAGCCTTAACTTCTGCATTTTTCCCTGATGGTAAGCATTGTTTTTCCTCATCAGAAAGGAAGGGAGGAAATGCCTGTTCAACAAGAAAGTAACCTTCTAAAGTTTTATTTTTTTTCCATTTTCTGGGCATTTTCCCAGCCAGTGACTTGACTTCTGAGTGTCCTCTCCACCCCCACCTCGCCTCCAGATCTGCCCAGCCAGCACTTGGGGTCTGAGATTCAAATGCTGCTTCCCAGCCTCAGGGCTTTGGGTGGGGGCAGGGCTGCTGTTCAGTGTGAGATTAAGTTCAGATGCTCAGGTGGGGGCAGGGCCACCTCTCGGGCTCAATTCCCTCAGCGGGTTTATGCAGAGACCTTCAACAGTGGATCTGGGATCCTGCCTACTTGGGGAGCCTTGGTCTGCTTCCGCCTCCACTGCTGCCTCCCGAGGGGTCCTGAGTTATGGGGGCACCCCACTCTCCTCTTGACCTGCCAAAGAGACCCTCTCACCAACCCTTGTCACCTGTGGGTGGAGGAACTCCTGCAGCTGCTGAAGATTCTGTCCCTGAAGCCTGCTCATATATGCTCCTTTTGGCGCTGCGCTGCTGAGGCAGGGTTGGTCTCTGCTCTGGGTCCGAGGTGCGAGAGACCTTTTGCGAGAGGTTTTCAGGCTCTCTGGATCAGAAATCTAGTCCGCTCCATTCTGTGGCTTCTGCTGCTCCAGAATTCGCTAGTGGTTCTTTTTTTTACAGGTATTTTATGGGAAGTGGGTTTGGAGCTAGCGTATGTGCATCTTTCTACTCCGCCATCTTGGCTCCGCCCCCCAATTTGAATTTTAATTGAACAACTACTTGTGGATGATCAAGAAGCAGAAGATGTGGGAATGGAGATTAGAAGAAAGGTTGGAGATGTGTATTTAAGTTTGGAAGTGATAAGCACAGAAGTGACAATTGAAGCCACAACAATGGGGGGATAGGAAAAGGGGGTCAAGGAAAGGGAGTTAAGAGAAAAAGAAAGATATTGACCAGCAAAGATGAGTGAAAAGAATAAGAAAAGTGTAAGAATTTGGAGAGAGCAGTGTCAATGAAGAAAAAGCAGTACCCGGGAGGAAGAGGAGGAGATGGTAGTTGTATTACATGGTTGAGGGTTGGATAAAGTATGAAAAGCAAAACATATATTTAGGCAGTCTCTAGAGATCTTGTAGAGAGTAGTCTTATGGAGTATTAGGGAAATAAGTTAGGTAGCAGGAGGCTGAGTAACTAGTTAAGTTGGAAAAGAGAAGACTGCACTTCCTAGAAGTGTGCCAGTGAAAGAGAGAGTATGTAGAGAATAATAACTTGAAGTTGTTTCAGATTAAGGAAAATGTTGTCATTGGTGCTGCTGGTAGTGATGGTGTTTTTAAAGGGTGTGAAGAATTGGTCATATTCCAAGAAGGGAAGCAGCTAAGAGTGGGGAAAGGATTGAAGATGAAAGATAGAGGAAATGGAGCAGAGGTTTCAGAGAAGACTGAAGGCAATAATATCAAAGGCAGAGGTAAAAGAGTTCTATTCCAGGGCTGGAGCCAAGATGTTGGAGTGAGAGCAACTACTCAACTAAGCTTTTAGACAAAGTCCTTCAGATGCCTCTCAAAATACAATCTGGCATAAATTTGGAGGGGCAAAATCCAATTGGAGACAGACTGTGGCACATACACAGCCCAGGACACACTGGAAGATGAACAAGAACGATCCATTGCATGAGGCTGGAGGAGCACACAGCATACAGCACACAGGCTGTACCAGCATGTCTCCACTGTGTCAGGGCCAGGCAAGAAACCCTGGGCACTCTGAGGCAGCAGTCACACTGCAAAATATCAGGCATATCAGCCCAGGATGGGAGCTCATGAAACCAAGGGAGTGAGAGACGCGGAGTACAAGGTATCAGCAGCAGCTGCTCCTAAGACTATCAGCCTGCAGATTAAATGTCTGTAAGTCACCTACTGGAACTTCTGGGAGCTAAGATGGCAGAGTGATTAGTAAATGCCCTCCCTCTCTCCTTGTTGACCTTGAAAGCCCCAGAAAATATTTCCCCAGAAAAAATACTGAAACAGTGGGATCAGATGAAGGGTAAACAGTGTCTTAGCACCTAAGGTTAGGAAAATTGCTAAGCAGCATCCCTCTTGCTGTGGCTGAAGGGGACCAGTGCAGGACCAGAGCTATCCCAGACAGCCCAACCTCAGCAAGCAGGGAGGAGATCTGGAGTTCCAGGGAGGTGGAATCCACAACCATGAACACCAGAACACCAGGCATGCCTCAGCACCACAGAGGAATCTGGAAGACACAAGGGTGGCCGGGATCACCAACCACCAGACTTGCCTATGCTCTAGCTGAGCAGAGAAAACCTACTGTAGCCCGACCATCCCTCTCCCACACTTAACACAACTAGCTCCAGGACAACTCCAGGGAAACCCAGAAAGACTTCACCTGGCCTCTGCTTTCTCACACCAGCTAGCTCAGCACCAGGTAAACTGCAGCATGTTAGCTTCTAGCTGAAAAAAAACAGAGGCTACAACACATAAAGTCTTAAGTTCAAGATATAAGAACTGTGGGACAGAGCCCCTTGTGCCCTAGAAGGAGACATCTACTTTAAAAGTCAGGAAAAGGGTGATCATCATCATCATGAATAAGAAGCAAAGCAGAAAAGAGAAGACCATAGAATCTTTCTGTAGGAACAATGATCAAAGTATGAATAACAAAGAGGTCAGCATTGAGACTGTACTCCCATCTGAAACTTTAGAAGGAAATAAGAACTGGTCTGAAGTGAAAAGAACAATCTTAGAAGAGCTGAAGAAGGATTTTAAAAGTCAAATTAGAGAAACAGAAAAAAAAAACTGGCCAAGGATTTTAAAAATATGAAAAAAAGAAATCACAGAAGAATTTAAAAGGAAAATTAGACAACTGGAAAATAAAGCACAAAATCTAAATGGGAAAATTGGACAAATGGACAAAGAAGTACAAAAACAAACTGGAGAAAGTAACTCCATAAAAGGAATAATTGGACAGATGGAAAAGGAGATGCACAAGTTAACTGAAGAAAGCAATTTGATAAAAATTGCAATTGGGCAAGTAGAAGTTAATGACTCTATAAGACATCAAGAATCCGTCAAACATAATCTAAAGAATGAAAAGACAAAATAAAATGTAAAATATCTAATTGGAAAAACAACTGACTTTGAAAATAGACCTAGGAGAGAAAATCTAAGAATTATTGGTCTACCAGAAAGTCATGATGAAAAAAAGCCTGGACAGTATCTTCCAAGAAATCATCAAGGAAAACTGCCCAGAAGTCCTAGATCCAGAGAGCAATATAGTCATTCAAAGAATACACTGTTCACCTCCCAAAAGGGATTCCAAACTGAAAACACCAAGGAATATTGTTGCCAAATTCCAGAACTATCAAATGAAGGAGAAAAGAATACAGCCAGCCACAAAGAAACCATTTAAATATCAAGGAACATCAGTCAGGATCATACTTGACCTTAAAGTTTCTACATTAAAGGATAGAAGGAAATGGAATATTATATTCCATAAGGGAAAGAACAGATATTACAACCAAGGATCAGTTACCCAGTGAAGTTGAGCATAATATTTCAGGCAAAGAAATAGATATTCGATGAAATAAGGGATTTCCAGGCTTTCCTGGTGAAAAGGCCAGAGTTCAATAGAAAATTCAATCATCAATCACAAGTATCAAGAGAGGCATAAAAAAGTAAACACGGGAAAAACTGTTATTCAGTATGAGCCTATTGCTTACATCCCTATAAGGAAAATTGATACTTGTTAATCCTGAGAACTGTATATTTCTCATGATATATAATAGGGATATACATAGATAGAGGGAACAGGAATAAAGTAAACGGTGTGATGATAAAAATGTGATTTAAGGGCATAAAGGGATTGTAATAGGAGGTGTGAAAAAGAGGAGGCAGAAAATGGTAAATTACATCACAGGAAGAGGAAAAATCATATTACGGTGGAGGGAAAGAGGGGAGAGAACTATTTGATGTTTACTCTCATCAGATTTGGTTCAAGGAGGGTACAATAAACTCAGTTAAGTACAGAAATTTAACTAGTTCTATAGGCAGTAGGAAGGAAGGGGGAAATAAAAGGGAGGGGAAGCAAAAAGGAGGGAAAAAGTAGTAAGAGTAAAGAGGTGTAAAAGGGAGGGCAACTAAAGAAGGACAGGAAGATTGTGGGATGTGGTGGTCAAAAATTAAAACTGTTGTGGAGGGGGAGAAGGGAGAAGGGAGAACAAAATCACAAACAAGGGGGAATAGGATGGAGGGAAAGACAGATAGTAATCATAACTGTGAATGTGGCTGGAATGAACTCTTACATAAAACAGAGATGGATAGCAGAATGGATTAAAAACCGTAATCCAACAATGTGTTGTTTACAAGAAACACATTTAAAACAGGGAGATACACACAGGGAAAGGTAAAAGATTGGAGCAGGATATATTGTACTTCATCTGATGTAAAAAATCAAAGGTAGCAAGCCTAATCTCAGACAAAGCAAAAGCAGAAATAGATCTAATCAAAAGAGAAAAGAAGGAAACTGTATCCTGCTAAAAGGCCCCATAGACAATGAAGCAACATCATTACTAAACATATATGCTCAAAGTGGTATAGCACCCAAATTCTTAGAGGAGAGGTGGGGGAATTACAGGAAGAAATAGACAGTAAAACTATAGTAGTGAGGGACCTCAATCTCCCCCTCTCTGAACTTGATGAATCTAACTTCAAAATAAACAAGACAGAAGTTAAGGAGGGGAATAAAACTCTGGATAAGGTATATATGATAGATCTCTGGAGAAAACCGAATGAAGATAGAAAGGAATATATATTTTTCCCAGTGATACATGGCCCATATACAAAAATTGACCATGTACTTGACCATGAAAACCTCACAATCCAGTGCAGAAAGGCAGAGATAGTGAATGCATCCTTGTCAGATCATAATGCAATAAAAATTATATGTAATAAAAAGTCATGGAAAGAAAAACCAAAAATTAATTGGAAACTAAATAATCTAATCCTAAAGAATGTATGTTAAACAACACATCATAGAAAAAAATCACCAACTTCATTCAATAAAATTACAATAATGAGACACCCTACCAAATCTTATGGGACACTGCAAAAGCAATTCTTGGGGAAGTTTAATATCTTTGAATGCCTAAATGTATAAAATAGAGAAGCAGGAGATCAATGAACTGGGCATGCTGCTGAAAATGATAGAAAAAGAACAAATTGAAAATCCCCACGTAAATATCAAATTAGAAAAACTGAAAATCAAAGGAGAGATTAATAATAATGAAATAAAGAAAATGATTCAACTAATAAATAAAACTGAGATCGTTTTATGAAAACGTCAATAAAATTGAAAACCTTTGGTCAATTTGATTAAAAAAGAGAAAAAAGAAAACCAAATTACTAATATCTAAAATGAAAATATTGAATTCACCTCCAATAAGGAAAAAAATAAAACAATAATTAGAAATTATTTTGTCTAACTGCATGCCCATAAATTTGACAATCTAAATGAGATGGATGATTATTTTCAAAAACATAAACTGTCTAGATTAACAGAAGAGGAAGTTGAATACCTAAAATACTCTAGAAACTATTTGGGAAAATTGGGGAAAAGGAGTCCTCCCAAATTCTTTTTATGATACAAATATGTTTCTGAAATCTAAACCAGGAGGGACCAAACCAGAAAAAGTAAATTATAGGCTAATTTTTCTAATGAATATCGATGCAAAAATTTTGAATAAGATTTTAGGAAAAACAATACAGTGAGTTGTCACAAGAATAACACACTGTGATCAAGTAGGATTTATACCAGGAATGCAGGACTGATTCAATGTTAGGAAAACTATTGGCACTATTGATCATATCAACAACAAAAGTAACAGAATGTGTGATTATCACAATAGATGCAGAAAAAGCTTTTGACAAAATACAACACCCATTCCTATTGAAAACACTGGAGAACATAGGAATAAATGTTACTTTCCATAAAATAATAAGCAGCAGCTACCTAAAACCTTCAGCAAGCATTATATGCAATGGGGATAAGCTGGAAACATTGACGATAAGATCAGGGGTGAAACAAGGATGTCCATTATCACCACTATTATTCAATATATTGCTAGAAATGTTAGCTGTAGCAATAAGAAGAGAAAAAGAAATTGAAGGAATGAGAGCAGGCAAAGAAGAAACTAAGTTATCACTCTTTGCAGATGATAGGATGATATACTTAGAGAATCCCAGAGAATCAAGAAGAAAACTACTTGAAATAAGAAACAACTTTGTCCAAGTTGCATGTTACAAAATAAACCCACACAAATCATCTGCATTTCTATATATTACTAACAAATTCCAACAGCAAGAGATAAGAAGAGAAATTCCTTTTCAAGCTAAGGTAGGCAGTATAAAATATTTGGGAATCTACCTACCAAAACAAACTCAGGGACTATATGAACACAATTACAAAACACTTTTCACAGAAATAACGTCAGATTTAAGGAAGTGGAAAGACGTTAACTGCTCCTTGGTAGGCCAAGCCAATATAACACAAATGACAATTGTACTTAAATTAATTTGCTTATTCTGTGCCATATCAGTCAAACTATCAGATAACTACTTTCTAGAGCCAGAACAAAGAATATCAAAATTCATGTGGAAGAACAGTAAGTCCAGAATATTAAGGCAACTAATGAAAAGAAGTGCTAGGGAAGGTGGCCTAGCCCTACCAGATCTCAAATTGTATTATAAAGCAGCAGTTATCAAAACCACTTGGTACTGGCTAAGAAACAGATGGGTAGACCAGTGGAATAGATTAGGTACTCAAGACACAGTAGACAATGAATATTGGTTAGTTGGTTGCTATCCTTCATCTTTGAAGAGGACCAGAATGACATCACCATTGTAAAGTGAAATTTCAGTGTGTCTGACTGTGGCTGATCAATTCAATAAGAGCTCAGAACGCTCTACCACAGATTGGGCATAGATAGTCCATTTGAATATTTAGGGTGGATATCCCAAATTTGCGCATCCTACATTTATTTTGTGCTGTCTTAATTCTGCTTTGCTCAAAGAACCTTTTTTGATGTGGGCATGCCATGCTTAGCAGTCCTGTGCCACTGTCTCCTATGTTGCACAGTTAAATCCAAAGCTCTTGAGAGAGACCTTGAGAGTCATTTTATCATTTCTTCTGGCCACCTGCCCCATGCAAGGTCTCCATAAAATAATCTTCTTGACAAGCAAACATTTTGCATTCAAACAATGTGGCCAGCCCATCAGAGTTTCTCGCTCTGAAGCATAGTTTGAATGCTTGACAGTCCAGCTCAAGCAAGAACTTCAGTTTCTGGTACCTTAACATGCCAGGTGATGCTCAGAATCTTCCTGAGACAATTCAAGTGGAAGCAATTCAGTTTCCTGGCATGGCGTTGGTAGACTGTTCATGTTTCACAAGCATATAGCAATGAAATCAACACAACAGCTCTGTACACCTTCAGTTTGGTAGTCAGTCTAATACTTCTTTTCTCTCTAACCTTTCCTCAGAGCCTCCCAAGCACTGAGCTAGCTCTGGTAATGTGTGCATCAACCTCATTGTCAATGTGTGCATTCCTGGAAAGTACACTACCAAGGCAAGTGAACTTATCCACAGCATTCAAAACTTCTCCATTTGTTGTAATCAATATTTCCATATACAAATAGTGTGGTGGTGGCTGATGGAGCACCTATGTTTTTTTTAGTGTTAATTATTAGGCCAAAATTAGCACAAGCTGCAGAGAATTTATCCATACTTTGTTGCATCTCAGCTTTGGAGGCTGCATTGAGTGTACAATCATCTGCAAACAGAAAATCATGCACCAACACTCTGTTCACTTTGGTCTTGACTTGTAACCTTTCAAATTGAAGAACTTGCCATCTCTATGGTAGTTGACCTTGGTGCTGTGTTCATTCTCATTGAAAGCATTTGTTAACATGGCTGAAAACATCATGCTAAAAAGAATGAGAGCAACCACACAGCCCTGTTTCATTCCATTGGTTACTGGGAAGGCACGAGAGTTTTGTTTATTATCCAGAACATGGGAAAACATGCCATCCTGAAACTGGCGTACAATATTGATGAACTTCTCCGGGCAGCCAAATTTTGAAATAATTTTCCAAAAGCCCTCACAACTAACAGTGTCAAAGGCTTTGGTTAGATCCACAATCATTGTGTACAGACCTTTGTTCTGCTCCTGGTATTTCTCCTGGAGTTGTTGGGCAACAAATACCATATCGACTGTTCCACACTGGCTCTCAGGTATATGCCCATCTTCCAGGTGAAGGATCAGGCTATTAAGGAGGACTCTAGCAATTTTGCCAACAATGACTAAGAGAGAGATCCTTCTGTGATTGTCAAAGGACAATCTATTTTCTTTACCCTTGTAGAGATGGACAATGGAGGCATGCTTGAACTCCTGAGGGATAACGTCCTCTTGCCATATAACCTGGGAAATTTCAGTCAGCTTTTCTATGAGCAATGGTCCCCCTAAATTGTAAATCTTAGTCAATGAATATAGCAATCCACTATTTCATATACCCAAGGACCCCACCTTCTAGGATAAGACCTTACTGTTTGGCAGAAATTTCTGGGAAAACTGGATGACAGTGTGGTGTAAGCTAGGTATAGACCAATGCCTGACACTGTACACAAGAATATAGTCCAAATGAGTACATGATCTAGGTATAAAGATAAATACTATAAACAAATTAGTGTAGCAAAGAATAGTGTATTTATCAGATTTATGGAGAATGGAGAAATTCTTGACTAAATAAGAGATAGAAAACAGTATGAAGTGCAAAATGGATAATTTTGATTACATTAAATTGAATAGTTTCTGCACAAAAAACCACAATGCATCCAAAACTAATAGGGAAGCAGAAAACTAGGAAAGAATTTTTACAACTAGTGTCTGTGATGATCTCATTTCTAAAATATGTAGAAAATTGAATCAAATGTACAAGAATACAAGTCATTTCCCAATTGATAAATGGTCAAAGGATATGAACAGGAGCTTTCAGAGGAAAAAATTAAAGCTATCTTCAGTTGTATGAAAAATTGCTCTAAATCACTATTAATTAGAGAGATGCAAATCTAAACAACTTTGAGGTACCACATCACACCTATCAAATTGATTAACATGACAAAACAGGAAGAAGATAAATGTTGGAGATGATGTGGGAGAGTTGGAACACTAATTCATTGTTGGTGAAGCTGTGAGCTGATCCATCTAGTCTGGAAAGCAATTTGGAACTATGCCCAAAGGGCTGCAAAAATGTGCATGCCCTTTGACTGAGTGATACTGCTTCTAGGACTGTATCCTCAAGAGATCATAAAGATGGGAAAGGGTTCCACATATACAAAAATATTTATAGCAGCTCTCTTTGTGGTGGCCAAAAACTAGAAATCAAGGGGGTGCCCACCAATTGGGAAATGACTGAATAAATTGTCATTATGAATGCAATGAAATACTATTGTGCTGTAAGAAATGATCAATGGAAAGATGTCAGAGAGACCTGGAAAGACTTATATGAACTGATGCTGAGTGAATGTAGCAGAACCAGGGGAACTTTGTACACAGAAACAACCAAAATGTGCAAGGAATTTTTCTGGTAGACTTAGTACTTCATTGCAATGCAAGGACTTAAAAAATTCCCAGTGGACTCTTGAGGGATAATGTCTTCCAAATCCTGGGAAAGAACTATGAAATTTGATCACAGAATAAGCAGGTCATTTTCTTTTTTATTAGGCTTTATTTTGTTTTATGATTTTTTTCCCATTCATTTTAATTCTTCTATGCAACATGACAAAGGTGAAAATATATTTAACAGGAATGTATGCATAGAACCTATATAAAATTATGTGCTGTCTGAGGGAGGGAGTGGGGAAGGAGGGGGAGGGAGGGGAAAAATCTAAGATATATGGAAGTGATAGTAGAACACCGAAAACAAAATAATTTAATTTAAAAATGAAAAAAAAAAGACTTCTATTCCATCTGAGAATAGAGGAAGGAGGAGACAAAAGGAGAAGTAATTGAAAGAATTTTACTTATGGGAGAGGAAACTTGAGAGTGCATTTGAATGACCTCAGGCTTCTCAGTAAAGAAATTAAGGCAGTCTACTCAGAATGAGAAGAGAGCAGAGAGATAAAACGTTTTTGTCCTAAGGACAAAAGACTTTGAACACTTACTATATGCAGGGGTGAGTGCCATGTTATAGGGTATCACTAAGAGACCATAAAATGCCCCTCCAAACAAGGAAACAAGCAAACAAACAAACACTCCCTAAAAAGCCATGAAATCCCATTGGAGACATAGTAGGATAAACTCATCATGCCCAGTTGGGAGTTTTGTACCTTTGTGCAAGAATACTCTGCTCTTTTATTTTCTAAACCATTGGATAGGCAACAATCCTAACTCTTTGTTTGCAGTCACACTAAATATATCTAGTCTTTGTTTGCCTGTAGTATGGAATTGACTTAAATCTTAACATAATTATCCTTGTACTGTTTTTCTGTGTCAATATTGCTTATCTTAGATATTTATGATGCCCTCTAGGAGCTTAAAATTGATTTAACTCACTTTATCAACTTCTTCTAACAATGTCAAGTGCACAGAGATGATTTGAGTTATGATGATATTTTGAAGGCTGAATTGCATTTCTTCTTACTTAGGCTATTAGTTTATTTTTCCTTTGATGCATTTAGGATTCCTTTGTGACTCAGAAGCAATAGTTCTAGAATGATTATATCTCAAAACAAAGACAGAAAGACTCATCATGTCAAAGAGCAGAGTTTCTCTGTAGAGTATTTTAAAGTACTGATTCATTAACTGTGAATTTATTCACAATTATGCCTTGAAGAGAGCTAACATTTAGATCTGTGTTGTGGCTATGTTGAAAAGGTATTTAGTGATACAGCTTTGACTCAGATATAGCACTGTCCATCATATTGAGAAAGTGATTTTCTAAGTACAATTGAAACCAACAAGTCTATTATAAGTAAATTTCATTTTCTTTTCTTCAGAAGGATATGAGATTCTTTCTCCTTTAATTTTGGATTTTCCCAGAAGGATGCTTTTATAATAATAATTTTATGAAAGTCAGTTTTTACAACTGCTAATAGATGGATGATTAACAAAGAAATATATACATATATATATATATATATTTACAATCTAAATACAACAAAGTTTGTCCTTTTTATATGCATTTAACAGGTTTGATAAGAGGACAATGATAAAGTTGCTTTAGGATTTTTGAAGTATTTTTGAATTTCATAAATTTTTCACTTTACAACAAAGTTCTAGCTTAGTCAATACTTCTATACATCAACAGTCCCAAGCAAATAATAAGAATTAATTTGAACAAAAGTCATATTTTTCCTAAAGTGAAAACTTAAGAATCTGCTGATTTTTTTCACTTAACATAAAACTTTTGCTAGGGTATGTATACTGTGGAAAATACAAATATTTAATTTAATTATGTAAAGCTAAATGATTCTTGCCTTAGTGGAAGACAAAAGGTACAAAAGATATATTTACAAAGCTATTTAAAACAATATTACAGTGTATTTGAACTGAGTATTATTGTCAATAAATGTTTATTAGAGCAGAGGTATGAAATGCAGGGACACTGGCCCTTGTTATTCTCAGGATCCAGATTAACATACAATTGAGAACTATTAAATAAAATAAAACATACAATAAAGCATAGATAATGTTAATATGTACCTTCTAAATCAACATGAGACTGCAAAGACCCTAATGTGTGTTTTGGTGGCTTTGTTTCTACTAGAGTTTGATAACACTGGTTTTGAGGATGAGTTGTATGGAGTGGCAGATTAATTGAGTCTTCATGGTTATTGAGTTTAAGAAATTTGTATGTAGTTTTCTCTTCCTCTTTTCACACCTCCGACTGCCCCCTTATTTATGAAAACATATACAGCATAATGATATTCATGTAATAAAACCACTTAGAGAAGGCATTTGTATTTTAGGGAATAGGGAGATGGTCTTGGAGTCTTGAACACCTGAGTTTAAATCATCTCTAACACTCATTAGCTGAGCAGCATGACCAAAGACAAATTATTGTCATTTCTAAGTCTCAGTTTCAACACCCTGTAAAATGAAGTTACTAATAGCTGTAAACCTATCATATGGGATTGTTTTAAGGCTCAAATGATACAATGTGAAATACTTTGCATACTTTATTTAAAGAGCTATAGAAATGCCAGCTGTTACTATTACTGTTGTTGTTACGGTAGAGACAGTATCTGAAGAGAAACTTTTTTTTTTAATGGCTTGGGTTGGAATAGGTAGAAAGGCATAAGAAACATATTTCCAAGTGGAATCACAATATGAAAAAAATAGTAGTGAACATGAAATACTTGACTAGTTAGGGAGCAATGAGTAAACAAGGCATGGACAAAGAATTCTTATTGGGAATTAGTGAGATAACACATGATAAATGCCATTCTGAGCAGTTTGAGGAACTTAATGAATACCAGGTTGAGACACTTGAATTTTATCCTGTGAGCATTGGTGTTCACTGTGGTGTTGATGAATAGGGGAATGACAGTGAGAAATCTGTTTTTAAGAAGGTTTATCCTAGTGATAATGTGCATTTTTAGTAATGAATATTCCTCCATGTTTTCCTTCACTTGAAATTATTTTGTTACCATATACACACTTAAAAAATTATTTTAAGTGTGTATATGGTAACAAAATAATTACAGTTTAATATTACTAGGGTATTTGGGGGGATTTTTATCAAGGAAATATAAGGAACTCAATATGGAGTCCTATAGTTTTAATGTGGCAGGAATGGTGATAAAATAATTTAGAAAGTATATGGTTAGATTTAAGAGAAAAAAATTACACTTATACTGCTCTAGGTTCCTTTTAAACTGATAGAGAGTAAGCTCCCAGAGGACAAGGATAAGTATATTATTTTTTCTATATGTCTGTTCATATCTATCACAGTGTTATGTGCGTAGTGGATGCTTCATAAATACTTCTTGCTTTTTTGCTAAAAAAAAAAAAACCATCTTTTTTGATCATCCTTCAATTTTTATCACCTAATTTTTAAAGGACTTGTCTTAAAAAAGGTATTAAATTGTTCCAATACTAATAAGTATATATCAATTTTAAAATCAAAAGAAATGGTAATATTTTTTTTTTATTTTATGTCCTTCAAATATACTGTAAGGGGAAAGTTCCCTCCTCCCCATGAATAAGATTGCCATGTAGTTGGAAAAATAATCCTTGGATCTGAAATCTATTATAAAATTAAAATGTTAAGGAATGTGGTCCAAGGGAAAACTGGATAGCTCATTGACTTAATAGATTTCTTACAGGATGCTTCATGCATCCATTTGTGGGGAAACAGAACAAAACAAAACAAAAGTTAAATTAACGAATTTAATACTTTTTATTTATTAAATTAATTGATTGAAACTCTTGACCCAGCACAATGATGCTTAAAATAATTTTAGTAACATAAAAGTGCCACTTCCTTTAATATCAAGTCATTTATTATGACGATTTTGGACAATAACTATTTAAGAACATCACACTTCTTATGCAATGATGTGGATAATAAATACCTGTAGAAAAAGAACCACAAGTACAGTGAAAGTCTCATTTCTGATAAAATATTGTAAAAGCAAGCACTGCAACATACACAGGAGGGCCTGCTCTCCAGGTTCTTAGATCTGCATTTCTAAAAGGAAAGAAACTTTTGAGGGGTCAACAATCATTTTAATCAAGTACATACATATCATTCACTTAGTTCAGTGGGAAAAGTCAGCACCTTGAGCTTCAGAGAAAATGCAGAGAAATAAAGATCAGCAGACAAGGCTTCCAGCTGCCTGACCTTAGGCAATACATACATCACAGATCAACAGACAGATCCAACTGTCTGACCATACATACATAGTTACCAGAGAGAGAAGTACCAACATCTGAGTTTTCTAAGCCAGGAGACTCCTTAGTGGCTTTCCAGAGTCTCACCTGATACACAAATCTTCTTCCAAAAATTAAGTCCACAAAGCAAAACCTCACCTCAGAGTATTTATGCATTTTGTTGAGTCAGAGGACATCACAACCCTGGAGAACCACTGCCTCATTAGAAAATTAACAAAAGATACTTGAGGCCTATTAATGGGCAGGGAAGACCTAATTAACATTACAGATGTGAAGAGGGAGTATTTTAATATAAGTAGTTTGTTGGATGTGAATTCAGGAAGACCTAATTTTGAACCACAACTCAGATATTTATAAGCCAGTAACCTTTGGCAATGCACCAGACATCTCTAAGAGTCAGTTTCTTCATTATAAAATGAGGACAGAAATGTCCCCTACCTTATGATGTCATCCTGAGGATTAGAAGCATATAATACCCTTTGCAAACTTCTGGGGCTATATAAATCTAACCTACTATTATGTGAGACATGTAGAATGAAACAAGTTGTTATATTCTGAGCCATTTGGAAAATGCAAATAGGTAGATTGTACAAAAGAACATAGAAAACCTGGACAACGTTTAGGCAAATGAAGGGGTTTAGCTCCCAGTTTTACTTTCATTTGTTACTTTCCAATAAAATGGCAGCCTCATCAAAATTTGTAATCGTATGACTGAGAAACTTTTGTGTTTAATTGTGGAGACTCTTTTTTCTCCTAACTTTTGCTATAAATTTTTCTTTTGCGGATTTTATTGAGTGCTGGAGCCAGAGAATAGAGTGATTTGTTTCCTAGGTTAGCAGAAATTTTAGGCAAAAGCATATTTCTCTAAATGCTTTCTGTGACTACATGGAAGGACCTAGAACATATATATCCAGTGAGTCATATTAGGTGTAGGAGTCACAAATACTGAGAACTGACCCTAGAACAAATTAGAAATCTCAGTGAGGCAAGAACAGCTCTGGTTCTGGAGTCATAAGAGAGCTTCAAAACCTTACTTAACATTTAACTTTTCTTAGCCTGAGTTTCTTTATCTGAAAATCTACCTCATAAGGTTGTTAAAATGATGAAATGAGATGTAAGTATTTTATAAACTTGAATTAATACATACATTACAATTCTTTTTTTTTTTTTTTTTTTTTTTTTTGCTATTATTTTGACTGTTGCCTCTTGTCTGATGGTCAGGTCTGAGTTTTTAGTAGATAGTATTAATTTGCAGATCGGACAAAGAGCAAAGGGCAGGAATTCATAAAGGAAATAACTGACTATGTTAAATATAATTGTCAACATTAAAAATGCACTTTAACTCTATGAGAAGTGAATTCAAGAGATGCATTTGCTAGGTTAAATAAAATAGGCATGAGGTACAGTATGATAATTTTACTCTCATGACATTTTATCAGACATCAAATGCAGCTGGGGATCCTTCTCTAGGGAAGGTAATTTGGAAGTTTCATTGTGATAAAATTCACATACAAAGTTCTAGGCTGGATCTGATGACAACTTTCATCATAATTTTCAACAATTCTGCTGAAGGCTCTGAAGTATTATGAAACACAGTCACTGAAAACAGCACAGAAATCCAAGAATCATGCCTTTCCCCCACTCTTCATAAGGATGATCACATCCAGGATCAAACACTGCATCCATTGTATCATTATTCTTCCCCTACAACCATCAGGTTTACCCATGTACGCACTCAAATTACAAGTACTACATTTTATCCATCATTACGTCAAAGATTTTTCTTGCTACCCTCCACCTAGTCCAAGAAATACTAACCAGCTCCTTTCCTACAATGTGGCCATATGCAAGTACCTTGGAAGAAATGATGCAATTACCTACAAATTGTTTTAGCTCCTTTCAAGAGCCACAGTGTGTGTATTTAATAAACATTTCTCAGTGTAATCCCTTGTGCTAAGATAAAGGCCCTGGCTTTGGTATCTTCCACCTCCTACTCTGCATTCCTGTGTTCTCACTCAGTTATTAACACTTATCAGTGAGACTGAGAATGTAGGGATGTGAGTTCCAAGGTAGGTCAGAACTTGGACAACAAGTAAAGGAAGAGGACTCGTGGGATGAAAGTCTAATTAGCCAAATGAGCAAACCAAGTACTAACCTTCAATATGTCTTTACAAAAAATAATTGGCAGAGATAATATAGTGGCTATCAGAAATGGTATGGAAACATTAAGGCTTCATAAGGTTAGTAAATTTTATCCAAAAAAACAGGATTGACCTCAGAGTTTTGCCTATCTACATATGAAAAACACATTGATAAATCATATCTGTTGCCCAACAAATGTTTTGAGGTTACATGAACAACCTATAAATATTATCTTTCAATACTTACACAGATCTTATATAGACAGTTAAATTGTGGAATGAACTGGACACAGAATCAAAAAGGAGAAAAACAGGATACTGAAATATATCTCTGAAATTCCATCACCATCACTCTAACCATTTTCCTTAAGCTAAACTCCATCAAGTTAAAATTAATGTTCTGTTGGTTTTTTCCCCATTGTGGTTATATGATTTCAAACCATGGAACATGGCCACTCTCAAAAACTGAAGCTAAGTATTAGCCAGGTTTCCATGAAGAAATGCACAGTAATCATGTTTAGGCAGCAACCCATTACTAATAAAGAATTGTTGAATAAATTAATACAAAACATATCAAAAATAAAAAGAAGCAAATGAGTAGAAGAATAACCAAATCCATGAGAAGAAGAAATAATTAATTGACAGTACTCATGGTTAGGTTTTGAGGAAGGCTCATCTAGAAAATCCCCTGTTTTGAATTTATAAAATAACATGAATGAGAGTCACATAGACAGGATAGGCATGGATGAGTTGGAGAGCATGCACAGACTGATGAAATTATATCAGATTATTAGAGAAAAATTTTAACAATATCAATACAGAAAGAGAAGGAAGAAGAAAGAAAAGAAGGAGAATGAGAAAAAAAGTGGTTAGCGTTTATTTAGTACTTAAATGTTGCAAAGAATTTTGTAAATATCTCAATGTATACTCCCAATACCCATGGCAGGTAGGTAATATTATTGTTCTTATTTTACAATAAGGAAACTGAGGCTGAGAAGGGTTAAGGGATTTATATTGAGTCTCATGGTATGTGCTGAAGGCAGGATTTCATTGTTATTTTATGGAAGGAGGCAAAAAGGTTTGTATACAATCATTATTGGGTTTGGCACCATGAAGACACATGCTCAACCTCTTCTATTTTCTAAACTTACTAACTATTCTGACACCATGAAGCAATATCATTTTGTATTCTACTCTGCTTCTATACTAAAATGATTACTGGGCGAGAATATGTTTCATATGCTTTATGACTAATGTTCAGTGTTAGACAACTGTAGGCTTTTATGTTGATGTGGGGAACATCTGTCTCATATTCCATTTGAACAACAAGGGAAAAACAAACTTTTGTGAGTTTTATTATGCCTTCAACTGCATCTTTTCTGATATTGACCTTGAAAATTTTCAATTTGAGATATTTCTAGTCTTTTGGGTTATGCTAAACATTAGCTGTCCTCCTACATAAGAAAACTATTGTCAAATGTCCAATAGTATCTTATTGATTTGGGTTATATAATGCTCATTTAATGACACATGAAAATTAGATTTCCTCCATACTTTCAATGTTGAGATTCATTAGTATGATTAGTCTTATATAACAGTAATTTTAAATTAAAACACGAGATTCTTCTATTTCTTCTTGTTCTTGTTCTTCTCCCTCCTTCTTTTCATTTCTTTCTTCCTTCTTCCCCTTCCTTCCTCCTCTTCCTTTTTTTCCTACTCCCCTTTTTCTTCTACCTTTTCTTCCTCTTCCTTTCTTTTCCTCTTCCTCCACCTCTTTCACTAAAAGCAGTCCCCATACCTTAAACATGAATGTAAGTTAAGTTTAAGAAAGCAATTGTAAATCATTCATTTAAGTTGTAAATCGTTCATTTAAGTAAAAACCTTCCCCCAATTTATTATACTGGTACAGCCTGTTTTTGAATTTTTATTTTATCTTCAAGGTTATTGTGGTTTTTTAGGTCTTTTCTTATATTTGGAAGAAGAAAACATTTTGTAGTTCTTTTGATGAGCTAAGGAAATGACCACTGAGCCAAAATCACACACACACATGCACACACACGTGCACACACACACACACACACCCATGCACGCATGCACACACTGTGCTACTTATTGTAATTATCTATTTGAATGTAATGGAAGTGTCTTGGAAAGATCTGAGGCATATGCAGATGATCTGTAACTACTTCCATTCCATTAACCATGTGTTGAATTGGACCATCTTTGAACTAACTGATATAGAGAGTGGATTCAAATGGAACTAGCCAAACAACTTATCCTTCTTCTTAGGAGTCTTCTTCCTGTCTTGGAATAAGAGAGAGAGAAAATAAATAATGTTTTAAAGAGGATGGTCTGCGTTATCCCTATCCGAAGTTCATTTGAATTCATGAAAAGTAGCCTCAGTTCTTTATCTTATCATTGGTTATCTTGACTTGGGTGAAAGAGATTAGAAGGTATGAATGAACCCAAATATATCTGCATTATGCAAACATATGGGCAAGCATAAATGTGTTTGCATGTGGGGGGGTTTATGAGATACATATACCTCAATTTTGTGCATATATCTAAATTTGTGTATATTTACATACATACACATATACATACATGTATATATATATCTATTCACATGCATTCTTGCAAACAAATAAAGGTATATGTAAATAAATGTTTTTAAGCACACATATGTAATCAAGGTAGAAGAATAAAGGGTGAAATATGATGTAATTTTTATTTATAGATTCGTTAGAGTTGCCAATAAGAGAAATTGAGTGTAATATGAGTGGAATTTTCTACTAGAAATAGGCTTGATCAAAATCTACCTTGACATTTTGTATGAAAAGGTGTCTTGGGAGATTCCATTATACACACAGAAATTACCACACAGGTGGCAGAGTAGAGGTAAGATTCCAGTCAAGCTCTCCCAATATTCTTATTCTGAAAGCAAGCACCCCCACATACATAGGAGGGCCTGCTATCACAGGTTGCTAGATCTACATTTCTTAAAGGAAAGGCAACTTTTGAGGGGTCAACAATAACTTTAATCAAGCACATGTACTATTCACTTAGTTCAGGTGGGAAAAGTCAGTATCCTGAACTTCAGAGAAAATACAGAAAAATCAAAATCAACAGACATGCTTCCAACTGTCTGACCATAAGCAATACACACATCATAGATCAATAGACAAATCCAACTGTCTGACCATTGCATATTTACATAGTTACCAAAAAGGGAAGCACCAACATCTTTGTTTTCAAACCAAGGGACTCCTTAGCAGCTACCCAGAGTCTTGATCTGTCCAAATAAACACTTCTAAAGAATAAATCCCAAAGTAATACCCCACCTCAGAGTCTTTATACACTTTTTAGAGCCAGAGGGCATCACAACCCTTGAGAACCAGTGCCTCATTAACAGCTTCCTACAAATCTTCCCTAATCAAAATCCTCTAAATAGGCAGGCCCATTAATGGGTGAGGACATCTTTAATCACATTAAAATAATTAACAATATAAATATATATGCTGTTTCTTGTTAAAGAAATTCTTATTTATGTACCTTACTCCTTGTAAAGACTCTTGTTTGATAAAGTCAAGATTAAATCACAGGCACTTGATTATGCTAAAATAAAAGCAGCAA
This sequence comes from Notamacropus eugenii, assembly GCF_028372415.1. Classification (NCBI taxonomy): domain Eukaryota; kingdom Metazoa; phylum Chordata; class Mammalia; order Diprotodontia; family Macropodidae; genus Notamacropus; species Notamacropus eugenii. The sequence continues at coordinate 448,530,112 of NC_092876.1, read as the reverse complement.
AAGATACTACTTTGCTTGACACTATGCTTACCCAAAAATCTTTAAAATAATTTGTCAAATTGAATTCTGAAATGGTATAATGAACAGAAGGTCAGGGACAGACATTTTCCAGTCCAAGAAAACTTAGGAGTTTGGAAAAAGAGGTTGTAATGCCAGTTAAAGATCTCCTCTCACTCATTAACAGGCCTCAGGTGAAGCTCAATTAGGGGAGGCTTGTTTTGTAGCAATACCTTTTGCTAATTTCTAATGAGGCACTGTGTCACAAGGGTCTTGATCCCTTCTGGCTCTTAAAAGTGTATATATAGGGGGGCGGAGCCAAGATGGCGGAGTAGAAAGACACACATACACATAGCTCCGAACCCACAACCCACACAACGGCTAGAGGGGACCAACTCACGGTGAATTCTGCACCCAGAGGCCACGGAATATTGGAGCGCGGGAGATTTCTGTTCTGGAGAGACCTGCAAACTTCTCGAGGGGGGTCTTTCGTGCTGCGGACTGGGCACCAGGACTGGGAGCTGAGTGCAGCCCTGCAGCGGCCGCAACACTGAGAGGAAAAGATCCGAGCGGTCTATGGGGACGGGATCTCCAGCGGCCACGCGGGTCCCTCTACCCACAGAGGGACCTGCAAACCTCTCGCAAAAGGTCTGTCGTGCTGCAGACGCGGAGCCCAGCCCAGACCTGCGGCGGCCGCAGCTCCGAGAGGTACAGATCCGAGCAGGCTTCAGGGACGGGATCTCCAGCGGCGGCACAAGTCCCGCCACCCACAGGGGTCAGTGAGAGAGTCTCTTTGGCAGGTCGAGAGGGGAGTGGGGTGCCCCCATGGCTCGGGCCCCCCCGGGAGGTAGAAGCTGAGAGGCGGCTGCAGACAGGGGCTCCCCAAGTGGGCGGGAGCCTGGATCCATTGTGGAAGGTCTGTACATAAACCCCCTGAGGGAACTGAGCCTGAGAGGCGGCCCTGCCCCAACCTGACTACCTGAACTTAATTCTCACACTGAATAGCAGCCCTGTCCCCGCCAAAAGCCCTAAGGTGGGAAGCAGCATTTGAATCTCAGTCCCCAAACGCTGGCTGGGAGGACCAGGAGGTGAGGTGGGAGTGAGGAGAATATTCAGAGGACAAGTCACTGGCTGGGGAGAATGCCCAGAAAAGGGAAAAGAAATAAAACTATTGAAGGATACTTTCCTGGAGAACAGACATTTCCTCCCTTCCTTTCTGATGAGGAAGAACAATGCTTACCATCAGGCAAAGACACAGAAATCAATGCTTCTGTGTCCCAGCCCACCCAATGGGCTCAGGCCATGGAAGAGCTCAAAAAGAATTTTGAAAATCAAGTTAGAGAGGTGGAGGAAAAACTGGGAAGAGAAATGAGAGGGATGAAAGAAAAGCATGAAAAGCAGATCAGCTCCCTGCTAAAGGAGAACCAAAAAAATGTTGAAGAAATTAACACCTTGAAAACTAGGCTAACTCAATTGGCAAAAGAGGTTCAAAAAGCCAATGAGGAGAAGAATGCTTTCAAAAGCAGAATTAGCCAAATGGAAAAGGAGATTCAAAAGCTCACTGAAGAAAATAGTTCTTTCAAAAGTGGAATGGTACAGATGGACGGTAAGGACTTTATGAGAAAGACAGATATCACAGAACATAGCGAGAAGATTGGAAAAATGGAAGATAACGTGAAATATCTTTTTGGAAAAACAACTGACGTGGAAAATAGATTCAGGAGAGATAATGTAAAAATTTTGGGACTACCTGAAAACCATGATCAAAAGAAGAGCCTAGACATCATCTTCCATGAAATTATCAAGGAAAACTGCCCTGAGATGCTAGAACCAGAGGGCAAAATAAATATTCAAGGAATCCACAGAACACCGCATGAAAGAGATCCAAAAAGAGAAACTCTTAGGAACATTGTGGCCAAATTCCAGAATTCCCAGGTGAAAGAGAAAATATTGCAAGCAGCTAGAAAGAAACAATTCAAGTATTGTGGAAATACAATCAGGATAACACAAGATCTAGCACCCTCTACATTAAGGGATCGAAAGGAATGGAATAGGATATTCCAGAAGCCAAAGGAACTAGGACTAAAACCAAGAATCACCTACCCAGCAAAACTGAGTATAATACTTCAGGAGAAAAAATGGTCTTTCAATGAAATAGAGGATTTTCAAATTTTCTTGATGAAAAGACCAGAGCTGGAAAGAAAATTTGACTTTCTAACACAAGAATGAAGAGAACCATGAAAAGGTGAACAGCAAAGAGAAGTCATAAGGGACTTACTAAAGTTGAACTGTTTCCATTCCTACATGGAAAGACAATATTTGTAACTCTTGAATCATTTCAGTATCTGAGTACTGGGTGGGAGTACACACACACACACACATGCACACACGCACACATACATAGAGACAGAGTGCACAGAGTGAATTGAAGAGGATGGGATCATATCTTTAAAAAAATGAAATCAAGCAGTGAGAGAGAAATATTGGGAGGAGAAATGGAGAAAATGAATGGGGCAAATTATCTCTCATAAAAGAGGCAAGCAAAAGACTTATTAGTGGAGGGATAAAGAGGGGAGGTAAGAGAAAAACATGAAGTCTACTCTCATCACATTCCACTAAAGGAAAGAACAAAATGCACACTCATTTTGATAGGGAAACCTATCTCACAATACAGGAGAGTGGGGGACAAGGGCACAAGTAGGGTGGGGGGGAGGATGGATGGGAGGGCATGGGGAGGAGAATGCAATCCGAGGTCGACACTCATGAGGAGGGAAAGGATCATAAAAGAATAGAAGTAATGGGGGACAGGATAGGATGGAGGGAAATATAGTTAGTCCTATGCAACACAACTATTATGGATATCATTTGCAAAACTACAGAGATTTGGCCTATATTGAATTGCTTGCCTTCCAAAGGGAAGGGGTGGGGAGGGAGGGAGGTAAGGAAGTTGGAACTCAAAGTGTTAGGATCAACTGTAATGTTCTTACCACTAGGAAATAAGAAATACAGGTTAAGGGGTAAAGAAAGCTATCTGGCCCTACAACACAAAAGAGAAGAAGGAGACAAGGGCAGAGAGGAAGGATAGAAGAGAGAACAGATTGGTCACAGGAGCAATTAGAATGCTTGGTTTTGGGGGGGGAGGGGATAAAAGGGGAGAAAATTTGTAACCCAAAATTTTGTGAAAATAAATGTCAAAAGTTACATAAAAAAAATAAGAGAAAAAAAAAGTGTATATATACTCTGAGGTGAGGTTTTACTTTGAGGCTTACTCGTTGGAAGAAGGTTTGTGTGCCAGATGAGACTCTGGGTACCTGTTAAGGAGCCTCCAACTTTGAAAACCCAGTTTTTATGCTTCTCTCTTTAGTAACTATGTATGTATGTAATGGTCAGATAGTTGGATCTGTCTGTTGATGTGTGATATATTCTTTATGGTCAGACAGTTAGAAGCCCTTCCTGTTGGTCTTTTGTATTTTCTCTGTTGATATATATGATTAAGTAGATTATTAACCCCTCAAAAGTTGCTTTCTTTTTAGAAAAACAGTTCTAAGAACTTGTACTAGCCGACCATCCTGGATGTGTCAGGGTGCTTGCTGCTACAGAGGTCTCTGACATTATGGTTGGGATTGGCTGGGATCTCAGTGTAGCATTGCTGTAGACCAGCATAGATCAACAGTGGATGCTGGACTCAGTAGCAACAGCAGCAGTGGTAACAGAAAGCAGAAACAATTTTCAAGAGCTCTCACTTCCCTGAGATGATAAAGATACTGCATACATGGTCAGAAAGAGATTAGAAAAGACACTTGTGCTGGCACTGGGATCAAGATAAGATGTTATTTGGCAATTCCATTGCCTGTCACAGAGTTCTAGGGTAAAATAAAGGAGTCCTGGTTGTAATTCCAAGGTGGAGTGAGTACAGGGACCCTAATTCCAAGTTGGAACTACAGGAGGTGGAGGAAGAGTAGTGCTTGTGGTTGCAAGGAAGCCGGACCTTTACCTTGGTAAGGATTAGAGCGCAGAGGAGAAGAGCAGTAAACATACCTCTCCCAGCATCACATCACCTTGAATGCACTGAAAACTCGCAGACCTTCTGAATGAGCTGTGAAAGAGCAAGGTGAACCTTGGAATAGTAACCACCCTTTCCCCATATGAGCAAAAACTGATGCAAGTAATATCATATTTTAATCAATTGTTTGATAGAATTCATTTGTTAATCCATCTGGTCCCGTAAATTCACTGTAAATCAAACTAGTTTTTTTTCTTGTGTTATGGCTTGTTCCAATTTATTTTTCTAGACTAGAGCTATTAAAGCATTCTATTTCCTTTTATGTTAGATTGTAAATTTTATTGACAAGTAATTACATAAAATAGTTCCCAATAATTGTAGTTTCATCTTCACGGGAAATCCATTCACCTTTTTCATTTTTCATACTGGTAATTTTGTTTTCTTCTCCTTTTTTTCTCAAATTAACCAATAGTTCATCTATATATTGTTTTTTTCCCCATATGTACAGATCTTAGTTTTATTTTTTAACTAATTTCCTTTTAGTTTCAATTGTATTAATCTCTCCTTTGGTTTTTAGGATTTCCATTTTGAAGCTTAATTAGCAATATTTAATATGTTCTCTTTTCTAGTTTTTTAGGTGCATGCCCAATTCTTTGATCTGCCATTTCTTTCCTTTTTTAATGGAAATACTTTGAAAATATATTTTGTTTCCCTAAGTGTATTTGACTGCATTCCTCGAATTATGGTAAGTTATCTCATTATTGTCATTCCCTTTAATAAAATTGATTGTTTCTATTGTTTTTAGCCCACTGATTCCTCAAAATTAAATTATTTAGCTTTTGATTGATTTTTAGTCTATGCTTCTAAGACTTCTTAGTAAACGTAATTTTTTATTTCACTACGGTCTGAAAGGAAGCATTTCATATTTTTGCTTTTCTGCATTTCTTTATGAGGTTTTTCATCCCTTAATACATTGCCACTCTTTTTGTAAAATTGCTGTGCACTGCTCAGCAATTTTATCCTCCTTTCTATTTCTATTCAGTTTTCTCCAGAGATGTATCCTCTCTTAACTTTTCTAAAATTCTAATCATTTCCTTAACTTCTTTCATATGGTAAAATTTACTTAGTTCTGAAAGGATTAATTTGAGCTTTCTCCACTAGTGTAATTTTTCTGTCTATTTCCTTATGTAGTTCATTTAAATATTACTTTAAGAATCTGGATGCTATGCCAGTTGTTTCATATAGGCTTACTATTGGTATTACTTCATTGTCCATTAACTTTTTGCAAAATGTGTTTTCCCTAATTATTTTAATTAGATGTATTTTTTCTTTTACCTTGCCTGAGATCATGACTGCTACCCCCACCATTTTTTAACCTCAATTAAAGCATAATAAATTTTGCACTGCCCGCTTATTTTAAGTCTATATTGTAAGCAATGTATTGTTGGACACTAGTTATTCTTTCTATTGCCTTCTTCCATTTTACAGATGTGTTGATCTTATTCATATTAACAGTTATAAGTGTTTTTAATCTTTTTCTTTAGCTCTTCTATGAATTCTTGTGGGGTTTTTGTCAAATGACAACTTTTTCTTTGTAGCTTTGCTTGTAGATGTTTTAATATAATTTTCTTCTTTGAATCTCAAGCTTCTTTATTAACATAGTGACTTTTTAATTGTCATTTTTCCAGCCTACTTCTTGACTTTGTACTTTATTTTAGTCTTGGACTCTTCTTATTTGAGGGTGGGGTATCTGAGGGATATTCTATTTTTTTTATGTCCTCCTGCTGATTATATAATTCTAGGATCTTATAATCTTTGTTATTTACAAAGTGGTGTGATCCAGGGAGACATCAATTCATTGTCCTCCTGCTCTCTGCTCTTCAAATTTTTAGTCTCAGCTTAGACTAAACCGCAGTTGACTTATATATGGTTTAGTTTCCCTGAATTGCTGCTGGACTAAGTTATTATTAGCCTCCTGGAAGGTTATACAGATTGACAGTGGATTTCCTTAGTTTTAGTCTTCTGCCCTGGCATATTCCATTGTACCCTTATGTATGGGCTTAAATGTTAGAACTGAGTCCCAACTCTGCTCTTGGTTACAGAGCCACCTAGCTATATATCTGCAACTTATCTTTTGATCCTTACACAGCTCTGTCCCCTTCTTTCTCATTACTCCTCTTCTCTGTCCTGAAAAGGTAACCAAGGCCTGGTTAATGGACAAGAGATCTATCAGACGTCACTGTTCCTGCTCCCAGTACTGGTAGCTGTGTTCCCAGCAAGATCTTTCTGTCCTGGTATTTCTTGCCCTAACAGTGCACTAACCATCCTTGGGTACGAGAATTCAATCCTCCATCATTCCCAAAGCTGCTAATGACACAACAGCCTTCTGTCTCATCAGCTTGCTAACCTGTGCTGTGTTCCTGGCCAGCCATGATCCCAGTGTTTGCAGATTTACTTTCTATTTTTCTAAGCAGTCCTGGCTGGAAAAAAAAAAAAAGAAAAAAGGCTTATTGCATTTTTTCTTTTCTTTTTGTCCAATCAGAATTCAGTCTGGCATGTTTTCTAGATTGTAATGGATATGGTTGTGGAGGATCTAAGGCAAATATCCTACCTCCTACTCTGCCATTTTGACTTTGTCCTCACCTATATGTATCATTTTAAATAATTCACTTATTAGACTGGACCTGTTGAGATTTTCTTTTATTTAGATTCTATCATACATCAAATTGCTCAACCCCCTTAGTGTCATCATTTGTAAATTTGATCTCTCTGTCTGTCCAAGTTACTGATTAAAATTTAATCAGATCAAAGTCCAGGTCTTTTTCTACTAGAGAATTTTAAGTTGAAACAGAATTATTTCAGTGACCAAGAAAATTATTTTTCAATTTGTTTCATGATGTTTGTTATTCTGAGATTGGAGGGGAAACATTTTTTCTATAATAAGATATGGAATATTTAAACATGAATAAAATGTGAATATGTGGTTGTGATAGAATATTTAATGGAATATTCATCCAACTTATAATGGTATGCCACTCAACAAAGGCAGGGAAGGATTTTCACTAGAAGGGAAAGGTGAAGAAAAATTAAAGAACGAGGAGGTGGCAGATGCTGAAAACTTCTAATGATTAATCCCTTTCCATTTTAATTTAATATTGAGAAAGAAGACAGCAATAGGAAATAATGGGATTGCTGACATTTGTAGAAAATAGACTAGGAAAAGAAGCAAATGATGCTTAAGACAAATTTCACTGAGTTCATAATTTTGCCTAGGAGGCATTTTGTTAAAAAGTGCTGTATTCATGCTTTCCCATCTTAGAGGGTATATCCATTTTCTATTTATGTCAGCATCAACATTAAATCCACTTAGATGCAAATAGATATGTGTATCTATCTATAATATTGATATAATTATAGTTGATAGATATAGTAGATATAACTCTATCTACAACTGGATAGAAAGGTGCAGATACAGACATATATACATAGAAATAGGTATATATGTCAACATGCTTATGTACATGTGTATAAATACAGACACAGATATGAATGATATCTTTGCCTTTGCAATGGTGAATAGAATACTGACCTTGGAGTCAAGAAGATTTAGATTAAAATCTCACTTCAAAAATATACTGACCATGTTAGAATGAGCCAATTATATACGTGTGTATGTGTGTATACACATATACATATGTACAAAAAATAGAATAAGGAAAGATTGAAGATATTACAGTTTACTTGGAACAAGCTACCTGTGTACCTTGTGGATTAACCAAGTTTAACTAGAGGTGATGCAGAAACAAATACGGTCTACCCCCATGACATGATGGGTTGCAATCCTTCTACAGATTTACAGGTATACCATGTGTATACCAAGGAACATGATTTATAATTTTGACCTCTAGGTGGCATAATGCATTCAAACATTCTAAATTTCTTTCTGCTGAACCTCCCTCTTGTTTGAGTTACCTAGGAAATGGTCACTAATCACCTGCTTCTGTAGGTATAATAATAATATCTAGTTTTCTACAATGTTTTCATATCTGTAAAATATTTTACGTTTTTTCATTTTTGTTCTACTGACATTCCTGTAAGATTGGTGACATTATTATCTCCATTTTGCTGAGACAGGTCATAGAACCAATTAAGGAAGGCATTTCTTGTGGAGGGAACCACTCACTGGCAAGCACTATAAGCAACACAAGCACCAGAAGCTTAGAGAGGAGGAATACATGATGTTGGGAAATACCTCACCAGTTTTCAAGGTTATCAGAAGATATTTCCATTTTCTATCTTTGGTGGACTCTATCTTGTTTGCATCTTATGCTGATGTCGAATTATTCAATCTGACTGCAAGTGTGATTCAGCTGCTATCCTGCTCATATTGTATCTCTGCAGAGAGTAGAGGTAGATGTAACATGTACTTTGTAGACTGGGAGCTCCAGTCTCTTTGCCACAGCTTTTCTTCACCCTGACATCAGTTACTGACATGGCAGCATGCTGCCCTGTATTCATGAAACAAAGCCCAACTTCTTCCATTCCTTGCATATCAAAGATGGAAACCAAATCTTAACCTCAGTGTTAAATGAGAGGAAGGAAAAAGCATCCAAGCCCTTCTGTTTGCTGGCTTCTTTGTGTGCTCAACATGCTTTCCAAGAGCAAAGAAAGTACCTACTCTCCTAAAACTATCAGAGGCATGAGAAAATGATGACAAACACAGACCTAATTCCCTATGAGAAGGGTGACCCTTAGCATTTTTATTATTACTTACTGTCTTTAAATCACTGTTATTTTTGTTTGAGCCCTAGTAGAATATAGGAATAATTAAAATAAAACAAAAGGAAAATGATTGGGCAGGCCCCTGTGACACCAGTACGAACAAAACTCAGAGATTTGCTTATAGTTGAAAAGCTAGATGGACATGGAATAAACCTTGAAGCTCTTCTGTTTCCAACCACATTATCACAATTCAAAGACTTTTTAATATGGAAGGTGAGAAAATTCAACTCTTCATCTAGGGTGGTATTTCCATTGGAAGTGACCATCATTTGGAAATGGCACTTGTGTGAGAATACATGAATCTCAACAAAGAGAGACCTAGGACTTAAATCTTTTGCCTAGAGCAAAATGAGTATGTGGAAAGGGTAGCCAAATAGACAAGACCTATAGACGACTTACTCTAGGTACAATTGTATTAAACAAGAGGGTGACTTCTTTCTGAGAGAGTCTGCTCACAGAGGATTTGCTCAAATCTTTTGGATGAGGGTGGCATCATTCCATGGCTTCTCAAGTCAGTAGAAGATTGTGCCGAGATGTGAGATGTAGAGATAGTATTCACTAAGGGCTGGGTATAGGCATACAGGGAAGATGTGCCCCTACAGTGGTTTTGCCCTGGGTCAGTCTATTTCTCCATCTTAGCTATCATTTACTAAGAAAAACACTAAACTTGTTGTTGCAGTTATGAAATGTCAAAACTGAGTTTCAGAGACATGGGGATTCTAATGTCAAGTCATGCAAAAACAAGCATTTATGTGGAGTCAAAGATGACCTAGGACACAAATATATCTAGTTCTTGCAATGCCCATGTGTACAAGAGGAATAAATATAGATTGATGTGGAGATCTATATAAATATAAGACTGAATTTCTTATGAATTGCAAAATTAGCACCATAACTTTATAGTCAGAGTTCTTATATTTTTATTATAAACATTCTATTGAAGCATTTTCTTTATAGATGTAGAAATGATCAGATTCATAATCTCCCCAGCATTTTATTTAAACTTGTTTTCATAATAAATTACATCCAATATAGGTAGGGCGAGAAAGTGACTTCCTTGAATTTCCAGAAATCAGAAATGCTCTCTCTGTAAACTGTTTTGGGAGAATGAAAAACAAATAATAAAAATATTATCTTGCCAAGGGCAATAAAACATTCCCCACCAAAACATTTAAAAGTTTTCACTCAAGCTCCTCTGTCTTCCACCTATGGTATAAAAAAAAATTGAATATGTATCACAATAGATGGAATAAACTTAAATGAAGTTGTATTTAGATTTACCCATTCATCATATCCCATCATTAAGATTATTCAATATTTACATTATCTCAGAATGTATGGAATTGATGAATCACTGAATCAGTATCCATGGGATATATGTTAATAGTCATTAGTTTTCTTTAAATTCTTCACTAGCAAAATTATTTAGAAAGTCAAAGCTTGTCTGTCAGGGTAACCCAGGAAACCTTTGATAATGCAGTTGTATTCAGTCTTGTCTCCTCTATGGAGATCCAGTATAGAAAAAAAAAAAGTTAATTTAGTGAGTCTTTCCTTGCAGGCAAACAAGTGAGATTCAACATAGAAGGATAAAAGAGAAGGTTGTCAGTGCTGTGGGGTATGACTTGATATTAGAAACATAAATCTGCTTCTGGGCTTAAGAAGAATCTGGAATTAAGAAGTTCAAGGGTTTTCTGCCCTCATTGAGGTAAGAGTCAATATTTTTTTTTATCTTGCTATGCATGCCCCAGTGTGGATTTCTGGAGAAATTTCTAGAGCAAAACTTAGGGATGCTTACTACATGGGTAAAGTTGACCAAATTAGATTTGTCATGTCTCTTTTAGGAAAAGGGGCAAAATGCATAAAATATATATAAAGCAAAGCAAAGGTGGTAAACATGTGGACACCAAACTCCACTACTCCCATGTTTTTCCTTGATTCAGATTGAAATATAATTGGGAAATATTTACTGAAATAAATAAAAATATAATTGAATATAGATGTTAATATCTGATCATATAAATATCCAATCTGCTATGATATTTGTATACATTTTAGTAGCCCCCTTTTTATTTGAATTTGATATCACTGACATAGAGAACAATTTACTTTTTCAATCATGAAATATATTCTTAAAACATAATACTCATACTTTAACAAACTAAACATATACAATAATTTCTCTTTATATTTATTAATGGCTTAACAAACACTGAGACTTCTCCCTATGCCATGATTAGCAATGATACTCTCGTAATCCAGATCTACTGACCATCTAAGTTTATGACTTGGATTTTAATCCCTAGCCTAAAATCCATGTTGATGCTCTCTGAGAATTGTAGGAGAAATCAGTTTCTGCTAGGCAGCTAGCATTCAACTCAGGAATTTTCAGTCCCTAAACTAGACAGATCTGGGGACATCCATTTCTCCTGAATGAAGTTAATTATGTGGTCTGGACTCAAAAGCAAATCATTAGAGGTAGCTTAGGGACTTGAAATCCAGTCTCATATTTATACAGGTATAGACATGTTCTCACTGTGTTTGCTTACAGTAACTATTGAAGCTATGAGGAAGGGAGCAGTAGTTTGTCCTCCATCCCCAAACTGAAGATGGCTGGTGCTATATGCATTTATTAAAAAAAAAAAAAGTTTAATCCAACAAAACAGGATTAGAGAATGGATTAAAGATTTTAAAACAATATCATATAGTCTTAAAACAGCCTTATATTTTTAAAATTTTGACTTTTTAAAACATTTCAACCTAAGAGAATATTGACCTGAGTTGAGTGTAAACAATTTCAAATTGGAAATTATTCCCTGTGTTTGTTTACTTTGCATGCAGTTATTTTAATAAAATAGGGGTGGAAATGAACATTTAAAAATTTTTTTAGTCATTTGTCAAAAATTATTCATGAAATAATCTCTCTTTTTCACTTTTATGGTTGTGTTACCTCTCTGATGACAGTATGTTCTGGCTTTGTTTTTATTGCTAAAAGTGATCATATGTATTAGCCACCTTTTCCTTTCCTTCTCTCTCTCTCTCTCTCTCCCTCTCTCTCCAGGCATTAGGCAGTACCTCAGAATTCTTTTGATTTGCATTTCTCCAGTCAGCTGTGGTTAGAATATTTTTCATGTGGCTATAGATTGTTTTGACTACTTCCCCTGAAAACTGCTCATCTTTTAATCATTTTCCAAATGGGGAATGGCTCCTATTTACATAAATTTTACTCAGTTTTCTATATGTTTGAGAAATGAGGCCTCTTTCAGAGAAACCTTTTTCAAAATTGTTTTCACTTACTTCTGCTAACTGTATTTTCTCTCAGCCTATTCCCCCTGCCCCCCTCCCTGTTTAATCTCTTCTCTCTCTCCTTTCAACCTATCCTTCCTCAAAAGTCTTTTGCTTCTAACTATCCTTTCCCCAATCAACTCTCCCTTCACACACACACACACACACACACACACACACACACACACACACACACACACACACACACACACCCTGCCCCTTTATCTTATCCCCTTTTCGTCCTTCTTTCCTGTGGGGTAAAATAGATTTCTATAGTCAATTGATTGTGTATGTTATTCTTTCTTTGAACCAATTTTGATGAATGTAAAGTTCACTCCCTCACCTTCACCTCCCCCCTCTACTTCTGCAATGTAAAAATTGATTGTTTTCTTGGCTTTTTTATGTGAAATAATTTGCCTCTATTCTACCTCTCTCTTTCTCCTTCTCTCATTACATTCTTCTCTCACCCTTAATTTTATTTTGTAGGTATCATTCCTTCATAATCAACTCATACATGCACTGTTCATCCATATATATTCCTTCTAACTACCCTAATAATGAGAAAGGTCCTATGAATTAAAAATATCATCTTTCCCTGTAGGGATGCAAATGGTTTAACCTCATTCAGTCCTTTATGACTTCACTCTTCTGTTTATCTATTTATGCTTACCTTGAATCCTATATTTGAAAGTCAGATTTTCTATTCAGTTCCAGTCTCTTCACCAAGAATGCTTAAAAGTCCTCTATCTCACTGAATGTCCATTTTTCCCCCTGAAACATTATTCTCAGCTTTTCTGGGTAGTTGATTCTTGGATGTAATCCTAGCTTCTTTGTCTCCTAGAATATCATATTCCAGAACCTCTGATACTTTCATATAAAAGCTGTCAAAAACTTGGGTTATCCTGACTGTAGTTCCATGTTACTTGAATTGTTTCTGTCTGGCTGTTTGGAATATTTTCTCCTTGACCTGGGAACTCTGGAATTTCACTATAATATTCCTGACAGTTTTCACTTGGGGTTCTCTTTCAGGAGGTGATCAGTGGATTCTTTCAATTTCTATTTTCCTCTCTGGACTTAGAATATCTGGGTAGTTTTCCTTGCTAATTTCTTGAAAGATGATGTTGAGGCTTTTTATTTTCTATGATCATGACTTTCAGGTAGCCCAGTAATTTTTAAATTATTTCTCCTTCATGCATTTTTCAGGTCAGTTGTTTTTCCAATGAGATATTTCACAGTCTTCTATTTTTTCATTCCTTTAGTCCTGTTTTGTAATTTCTTGATTTCTCATAGAGTCATTAGCTACCACTTGCTCCATTCTATTTTTTAAAGAATTATTTTCTTCAGTGAGCTTTTGGGCCTTCCTTTTGACTTGACCAATTTTGTTTTCTAAAGCATTCTTCTCCTCATTGACTTTTTGGACCTTTTAACCATTTATCCTAGTCTGTTTTTAAGGTGCTGTCTTCTTTAATGTTTGTGTGTGTGTGTGTGTGTGTGTGTGTGTGTGTTTATGTGTGTCTCCTTTACCAAATTGTTGACTCAGTTTTGTTGATTTTCTTGCATTACTCTCATTTCTTTTCCTAATTTTTTCTCTACCTCTCCTACTTGACTTTCAAAATTCTTTTTGAGTTCTTTCATGACTTGAGACCAATTCATATTGTTCTTGGAGGTTTGGGATGTATATGAGCTTTGACTTTGCTGCCTTCTTCTGAGTGTGTGTTCTGATCTTGCCACCATAGTAGCTTTCAATAGTCAGTTTCTTACGTGTTTTGTTTTCTGCTGTTTGTTCATATTCCCAGGTTATTATTTGACTTTTAACTATTTGTTAAAGAACAACTTTGCTTCCAGTAAGGAGGGTTTACTCTTGCAAGCTTCAGGAGTTTTGTGCAGTTGTTTTCAGAGATATTTATAGATACTTTTAAGTTTACAAGTCTTCCAAGGTGGTATGATCTAAGGAGAAATGTTTACTATTCTCTTGGCCTATGCTCTGGTCTGTGAAAGATCATAAGCACTCTTTTCTACCCTGGAACTGTGAGAAGGGTCCCCTCCCTCTACTGTTGCCACAAGCTCTGCTAGGCTAGTGTTCCTCTTCACCCTGGGACATCACCCGGGACTGCCATTCAGATCCAAGTATGGGCAAAGCAAAAAAGTCTTGCCTCATTGTTAGCAAAAAAAACTCCTGTAATAACCCTTAAACTCTGTGGCTGAGAATTCTGGAAGCAGCTGCTGCCACTGCTTCTACTGCCATTAACACAGGAGCTCCAAACATCTGCTCCTGGCTTGCCATGGCCAGGGCTGTGCTCTTGCTGCCTGCACTGAATTATGCTCCACTCTCACCCTGATATGACAGACCTATCCTGCTGACCTTCTATGTTCTCTTTGGTGTCCATGGGCTGAGAGGTCTGGAAACTGCCACTGCTGCCAGTGATTCAGTAGCCTTGAGGTCTGCACTGATGCAGCCTGCACTGGACTGCACTCCTCTCACCCTGATGCAACAGATCTTTCATGTTGGCCTTCCAAGTTGTTTTGGGTAGAAAATTTGTCTTTTTGTGGTTTGTGCTGCTCTAGAAATTGTTTAGAGTAATTTGTGAAGGTATTTGGAATGGTTTGGGGGAGAGCTCAGGGGAGTGGCCTTTATTCTGCCATATTGATTTCACCCTCTACATGCATTCTGAAAGTAAGGCAGTCTAAATGAATGTAGAACCAATGAGATACCCACACCAGCCACTATGGACGTTCTTGAATATTTCCAGGGTAAATTCACAAAATATAAACTCTCTTCCTCAAAGATGAAACTAAAACACTTATTCAGATACCAGAAAGTAAAATCCATCATAGTAAAAGAGAAATTCTTACACATTAACAATGTAGGTAGCACGGCCATTCTCAAGCCTTCCCTCCATCAGGCCTCCTCACAAACAAGCTCCCTTAGGCAAGATCACTCCCTCTCTCACTAATGCTAGCTGCTCTGCTCTACCTGCTGTCTCTCTCAGCCCTACCTCACTCTCTTTTCTTGCTCCACCCTTCCTGCTCCACCCATTCAGCAAGTTTTTCTCACAGTCCACTCCATGTGATTTAGGCTATGGGCTAGGCAAAAATTCAAAGCAAGTCACATGGGCCTATTAAGGGGCAGGGAAGATATTCAAATTCCCTTACCATTATAATGAGAGATAATTTGGGGCTCTTCTATAGCTCTTAAATTCTAGTGAGAGAAAGTATTCCTCCACAAAAGTCCATTTTCCATTAGCTCAGTGAACAATTGATCGTGTATAAGCCTAATCTGTCTATAAAGGCACACAGAGAAAAATCAGCAGTTAACATGACATTTCAGCAAGGCAAAATGTCTCTTAGGGGAAAAATCAGAGTATAGATTCATGTCCAAGGAGGCAGAGAGCATGCTCCAAGGAAGTATTTTCTTCCATATGAGTGCCCACTGGAGAAGTGGGTAAAAAAGAGCAGATTTAATAGAGGGTACATATGGTGGTGATCCAAATGACTGCCTATTTTTACCACCACCACCCCAATCCTCAAACCAGAAGAGATCAAGTGAAGAGAGCACATGAGTTGAAATTTGATACATATGAGTAAAAATAGGTATTGTAGCAACCTTACACTTAGTAGGAAGCCTGAAACCATCTAGGTTTCAAGTGTCTCCAGCGTGCTTCCCTAATTTCTCTGAAGAAAATACCTTTCAACATTAAAAGATTGCCAAAGTACGCATGATATACACAACATATATTGACAAGCCATTTGAGTTTTCTATTTTTTGCCTCATTTACATTTACTTACAAAATATCTATGTCCTAGTAAATGCTGGTTTTGTAAAGGTCCCTTATGATACTGAGCAATAGGCATATTTAAATTGTCTCAATTCTGCCTCCTTTTCCAGGAATTTTTCCACTTCTATATTTTCCATTTTTAACTTTTTCTAGATTTGTCTAATTTTGAAAATAGGTAATTTATTCTTATTGTGTCACTCTATCTTCTTGAAATTCAGTTAGTTTTTGTTTTATGAATTTAGAAATCATGGTATTTGATGCATATGTTTAATATTGATTTTGGTTTGTTGGTTATGGTTCTTTGCAGAATAATATTATTTTCCTTTTATCTGTTTAAATTGTAAAATTTTCTCTTTTGTTTGTCTGATAGCCTGATTGCAACTCTTGCTGTTTTGGAACCAACCAAGACATATTAAATTTTATTTCAGGTTCTCAATTTTATTCTGACTATGTCTCTGCTTTTACTATGAGCTTCTTGTAAGTAATACATTGTGGCTTTTTGTTTTTTATCCAGTTTGCCACTCTATTTTGTTTTTATCTCATTGTTTAATATACTTGCACTTAAAATTATATTAAAGGACAGTATTTTGCCCCTGTGAGTATTTTTTCTTTATGAATTTTAAGGTAACTAACCCTATTACTACTGACTCTGTTCCCCTCACTGTAATCCTGGCTCCCAACATCTTACTTGTCAACCTTTCCTCTATTTTTTAAAAAAATTTTTACTTAATTTATTCTTTAATTTCTTTTTTCTTTCTGTCTTATTGTTATCCTCTTTTTACCTTCTTTCCTCCTCCATCAAGGAAAGAAATTCAAAATTCCTTTGCTTTTATTCAACTTCTTTTTTAAAATTTTTTTTCTTTGGTTTTCTGGATTTTTCTTTCTAAAAGTGTTACTTCACCATATTCTGTTCAGTGATTGGTGTCAATATCTTTCTATTCTAAGTTTTTCTTCTTTAAATCATGGCACTTATATTTGCTTATTTCTTCTTTAGTGTCTTTGTAGTCATCATGTAATTAAAGTTTCTAAAATTCCAAGTTTTTGTGAGTCCTCTTAATTAATTTCTTTGTTATTGTCATATAGATCTTGCCTCACTCTCCCTTTGTTTCTCTTCTGCTTCAGTGTTTGAAGAATAATAGCTTAAAAGGTAATAAGGATAGAAGCATTATCTTATGATGGAAAGTTCCCCATCTCCCAAATTGCTTGGTCCAATTCTCTTTCCCCCTCTCCCTCCCCAGGATCATTTAATTTACCATATACCATGTGATCTCCCTTCTGGATCCAAGCCCACACAATATTATGGACTCTGATTTCCCCCAGGAGTTTTGATTTACTTTCTGAGTAAGATTGTTATCCATGAAGGCACATTATCCTTAAGAGTAATGGATACATAGGTAATAAGTGGTAGAGTCAGGCTTTGAATTTTTTTTTCTTGCTTCTGTTTCAGTTCTCTTTAGAAAGAAATTTAATTTTATGCAATTCTTTAAAATAAAAATAATTGGGAATTTAATTTAGAGGCACAGTGGTACAGTGGAAAGATCATTCTCAGCAAATATGATTCCAAATCTCTCTTCTATCACTTCCTGATAGTCAGACCTACACTTTAGGAATATCACTTTGACAGCTGAGTGGAGGATGGACTGGAGTAGAGAAAGCCTTGCCAAAATTTGAACAACCAACAGGCTATTTCAGATGAGAGTTTTATCAGGGTGTTGGCAGTATCATAGGAAAGAAGGGCAAGTATGGAAGGAGGTGTTGAAGGTAGAAATAACAAGACTTAATGAAAGACTGGATATGGGGTACGTGAAAGTGAAGAATTGAGGATGACTCCTAGGCTATCAGTCTGAGTGACTGGATAGATGCTGGTAGCCTCAACAACAGAGAATTTAGCAAAAAGGGAAGGCTTTGATGAGGGAAGGGGGAATAATGAATTAATTTTTGGATCCATTGAATTTACTACATCTATGAGACATCCAGTTTGGCATGCCCAACAGAAAATAGGACACTCAAGACTGGAGGTTATGGCTGAGTAAACAGATCTGAGAATCATCTATACAAAGATGATCACTGAATCCATGGGAGCCTATGAGTCCACCAAATAAGCATGGAAAAGAGACTTTTTGGCAAAAGCTGTAGAATGGTCATGAAGAATGAGGACTGAAAAGGGCACTGATTTAGTAATTAAGAGATTGTTAGTAACTTTAAAGAGAGAGCTATTTGGGTTGAATGATGAGGTTAGAAGTCAGACAGTACAAAGTTAAGAAAAGAATTAAAAAAAAGAAAAATTGTGACAATATAGACAGTTTCCTAGGAGCATAATAGGTGGATGAAGCTAGTGAGATGTTTGTTGTTGTTGTTATTGCTGTCTTGATTTTGATTTTTTGTTTGCTCTTTTTGTCTTTGTTTTGAGAGTAGCCAGTCAGTTTATAGGTAGTAGGGAAGGAGACAATGGATAAAGAGAGATTGAAGACAGGTAAAAAAAGTGGGATAACTTGGGGTGGAGGGATCTGCTTCAGAAGACAGGATAGAATGGGTAAATTTGTGCAGTTGCTCCTGGGTAAAGAGAAGGGCCATCATTGTATGCAAAACTGGTATGAAGCGAAAGGTAGCTGAGTAATGGGAGATGAGGAACGGGAGAGAAGAGGGAGCTCTCTTTTCTCATTTTTTCATTTTTTCAATGAAATATGAAGAAAGGTTTTTAGCTAAGACTGTGGAGGAGGAGTAGCCATGAGAGGATTAAGGGGAGATGAAATGCTTTGGAAGGCCACTTTGGTGTGTTGGATAGTGAATGGACAGAGTTGTTCTTCTAAGCACAGGACAAAAATGGGAACAATGATTAGAGGTCTCTCAGATGCAAATTTTATCGTGACATAAGAAAAATCATCCTAAGATTTCCAAATGGAATGAGAACACAGGAGGTAATAGATTCTTCTTCTGCTGTGGTCTTCAAACTAGTTGACCAAAACCTGGATAAATTCTTATCACGTATGATTCAGAATGGATTTTTGTATAGGTAGAAGTGAATTTGATGGTTTCTGAAATCTCATCTAACTTTGAAATTCCTTGTAAATGATTAATTCTCATGAGAGAAATATATACAGAAAATACCCTACTCTATACTTTCTTCTTTCAAAGTGAAAAAAAGTTGATATTAGCTATTAAATTTTAAAAGGCCTAGAGGTTACAAGAAAATCATGAAAAAAGGCAAGTATGCCAAGGATGTAGGAGAACAAGGCAATCTCAAAATATATTGGTAGGTCTTAAATTACTATATTATTGAAGTGTGAAGAGATTAAAGGAGCTTGATATATATTATTATTAATTTGATATTCTTTGATTCTCTCCTAAAGCTACATGTCATTGTGAATGAAAAGCTATACTTTCCCTGTGAAAAATTGACATAGCAGCACCACAAATGGAAGGATTTGAATAGAAAAATAAAGCTGAGATAATTATATTTTCATTTTAGTTGAATCCAATACCCAAGGTAGCATTTGTGTAGAGACAATTAAACAAATAATATTGAGTTCCAATGACTTGGTTCTTTAGGCAAATAACTTACTTCCAAGAAATTATGAGGACTAGCATTCTATTTTGAATAACAAGAGGGATTATGTACAATATTTATTAATTTTGTTATGGTTTTTCTATTTTTAGTACTTTCAATTTTATTGCTCCTGTGCCGGAGATAGGATTGTTATTTTAAATTTAAAAAGCAGCAGTTAAACTATCATTAAAGTCCCTTTCCTGTAATTAAAGTGTTCTAAACCTGAGAAAAATGAATTCATGAAGCCATCTGTCATTATTTATTTATGTATTTGTTTTGGACTGAGTCTACTTCTTTGCACGCAGTAGCCACTACTAGCCCGAATGCAGCTTTAATCAGGAAGAAATCTTTGAGCTGCTCCATTTCTGACTTGTACAAGTTAACCTTGCCTTAGGCAGTCTGGTGACTTTTCAGTCCTGTGGGCTCAAGATGTTGGTGCTTGACCCAGTATGGACACATGATCACCTTTAGTCATATTGAAACTCAGAATTTCTTACCTCAAGCAATCCACGAGCCTCATCCTCGCCCAGGCAATGTGTCACTATGTCTGACTTGCCAGTTGGTTTTTAATAAATACTTGAAATTGAAGGAAATATAAATTATCAGGTATGCATTAATCCTTTGCTCTTAAATTCCAAGCTTGAACAAAGTGATTTTGGGTTGTTCTTTTTTGTAATCTGCATAGCAGTAAAAATTTTACTCTTTTCCTAGTGTTTGCAGAAAGAATATCTCATAGCACATTATTGAATTTTACTCTAATTGATTTTGTAACAGCATGTCTTGAGCCATTTCTGAAACTGTCATTACACAAATGCTCCAGTCCAGCTCAGAAGACCTTTCCTGTTGTCCTTCCAGGTTGTCTTGTGCTAGAAATTTGTTTCATTCTGTCATTTTGTGGTTTCTGCTGCTCTAGAATTTTAGTCATTTTTTACAGCGATGTAGAGTGGTTTAGGGGAGAGTTCAAGAAATCCCTGCTCTCACTCCACCATCTTGACTCCACCCCCAATTCAGTTCTAAAGTCATAATTTATGACATGTTGTTTTGGGAAGGACTTTAGAGATGGTGTAGTCAAGTGGCAAACCTATAGTTTCAAAGCCACTACACAGAATAAATCCTCTTAATAAAATGATTTGTTCTGTTAAGTTTGGATTCAGTCAAAGGTCCACACTTGAGGATCTAGAGGACTATGTAAAGCCTCAAGGCTGCAGGTTCCCTACCCCTGGTCCAGTCTTCTAATTTTGAAGATAAAGCAACAAAGGCTCAAAAATGTTTAGTGATCTACCTGACGTCGTACATTGACATCGAGGAAAATTAGAACTAGAATCCTTGTCTTCTGACACACATTAAGAGGTGCTTCTTATTCTTCACCCTGCTTCATCTGAGTGGTTAAATTCTAATGTTCATCCATTAATGAAAAAAATTACTCTTGTTAAGGATCAGATTCATTTGCCAAACATTTATTGTTTTTCATGGTTACAAGGAGAGTGATTACCCAGATTGACATAATAATACAATACAGTAAGAGATATGTCTGAGGAACAAATAATATCTAATAGCTTTTATACATTCTCAAAACTAGGAGGTTGTTTTATCATTGACATGTAAAATATTATAGCTCAGGATAGAATTATGTATTTCAAGGAATTAAACTCAAAGACCTTTTTTGTAGTTGTAACAAAAAAGAAAGTAATGTACCATGTCCAAAACCCTCAGATATGCAACCTTAATATTTGTAAATTTGTAAGCAAACTGTTAAAGCTTCTTTTGCTATGTTGTCAGAATAAATAGCTTTATGTTCATGCTCCTTCTTTTCTTTATGAGTACCTATGTAATGGAGCTTAGTATATAGTCCTGAGTCCTTAGTTTCCAGTCAAATTAAAGTTTAAGTTCATAATTTCTTTACTTTTACCTTGCCAAGTCAAATCAGTAACCCAGTTACAAATTTAGTAGCCAAGAACTGAGATAAACGTGTTCTTTGCAGAAAAGATGATTCTGATTCAATGAAAATTGTTCACAAAGAAATGAAAATGTGACTAAAGATGCTTTCTCATTTCTTTAGAATAAAAGAAAGCCAAAATGCATGCACTCTTAGACATACTTATGTATGTTCTAAACAACTGTTATGCCTACAATATGAATTTATGTGTGATTATATATGCCTACAATATGAATTTTTGTTGATTTTCCTAATCTACAAAACAGATATTCTTCCCTCTGTCTGCATGCGTGTCTCTTCTGAATCAGGGACTAACTTTGAAATCAGTAGGGACACTTTAGGGTTAGTTTTAAAAATATCAGATTAAAATGAGATAAAATATTGAGGGAAAGACAAAGGAATTGCTAAACAATATAAAAGGATTATACTAGTCATTAATAGAGAGTACTAAAATATGAAAGAGAAGTTAAGATATAAAAGCAATAAATAGTACTGAAAACCACACAAGGTGAAATCTTTAAGTTTCAAGTAGGCTCAATGCGAATGCACACTACCTCCCTTAAAATGGCTTTAAGGATATGATTCTTTGTGCAGCATACAGTCAAACTAGGAAATTCAATTCTATGATTTATCATTGCGGTAAATAGTTTAGCAAAATCCAGGAAAGCAATAAATGTTGCTATGAATAAGAATGACATTTGCAGTCATGCTAAGTAGGTCACAAAGTTTAAAGGGATCTCAGTCTTCAAGCTTAAGGGCATAAAAGGAATTTGCACAAAGGTCAAAAAGGAAAGAATTTTCTCTCCTATGATATGGTATTGCAACATTCTTGTAATATGGAGAATTTGGTCTTCATCTCCATAGGGGACAAGGAGAGATGAGTGGATAAGTATTTAAATTGCACTCACTATGTGTCAGTTATTGTGATAAGCAGTTTTACAAATATGATCTCATTTGATTCTTCTTACACTGTGAAGTAAGAACTATTATTATAACTAATTTAACAATTTTGTACAAAAAGGTTAAATGACTTGCCTGTGTCACAAAGCTATAAAAGTGAGACTGATTTGAACTTATATCTTCTGACTTCAGGTCCAGTGTTCTATGCACTATTTTACCAGCTGCCTTGAAGGGAATTATGATATGTTGCCATTTATTTAAGATTATGAAACTAATATAAATCATTAATTATAGTAGTAAATTGACAGTGATCTTTCTCCAAGGTTTCATTAAAAGTAAAATTTAACTTTTCCTTGGAGAGGAATAAAGGATAAGGAATTGCAAAAAGAAGCAAACTGCGGAAGGAGAAGGTAAGAAATAAGAAAGAATCTAGAAATATACTTAAGCCAGCAATGGCATCCCAGGATTGGAAAGGA
Source organism: Notamacropus eugenii (assembly GCF_028372415.1). Lineage (NCBI taxonomy): Eukaryota > Metazoa > Chordata > Mammalia > Diprotodontia > Macropodidae > Notamacropus > Notamacropus eugenii. The sequence goes on along the minus strand of NC_092876.1, from coordinate 448,507,413 downwards.
AAATAGTGGTGACATAATCTAACCACAAACTGAAGCATTAAACCACTTCTTCCCTATCCTTATTGATTATATCAAGGATCTGCTTAAAAATTTTCTGTGATAGATACTTTCTCCATCAGAAGACAGAACATTCCAGTAAGTCAGTCAACAAGTATTTACCAAGTACACACTGCCTGTGGGGTACTGTGCTTAACACTGGGGATACAAAAAGAAAAAGATAGTCCCTGTCCTCAAGAAGCTCACAATCTAATGTGATTCCATTTCATAGAGGTAGTATTTGAAAGTATATCTTTCTTTTCAACCAAGTAGACATCTTCCTACCTTCAGACCTGAATCCATCTGACCTAATTCTGTATTCTACAAAGAGTATGCTCAATCTCTCTCCTCAAAAATGACCCTTAAGATAACAATCTTACTCACTGATTGATCTCAATCCACCCTAACTCCAATACTTCTGTTCTCCAAATGACTGTCATATAATATAATTTTAGGTACTCACACTTCTTTAGATAAGGTTAATAATGGACACATACTCCCTCTCAAGGTGAAGCCCCAAACTCCAAACAGCTTTCTAGGTACAGTTTCCCTATAGAAGATAAATGAAATAGTATCACCTCTCACATGTGTAGTAATACACTTTGATTAGCAAAATAAAGATACCACGACATGTCATGTGACTTCTTATTTCTTATTTAGTTGAATTTCGTATCATTTGAGTCAAATCTCAAAGGGAATAGCCTTATAAATTGAAAGCATTATGAGACTTTGAGCATATTATTTGACATCTTAAACCTATAATACTTTCATGAGTAAAAGAGATATAGACTAAACAATTTCTCATTTCCCTTACATAATTTTAAGCATACTTGGCCTACAAGTCTTTTATGAAAACAAAGAAACAAGTAAATAAATGTATGAATAAAATAGAACACTCTCCTCTCCCAAGAATGAAAGGCTGGTGAAACAAGGGCAGTTTCCTTGAGACACCTGGGTTTATAACTCTTATCTCATCTCTATCTGCCAACCTCCACATTCTATCAATTGTCACATCTCATTGATTCTACCTCCCTAAGATATCTTACAAGCTTTCCCACCTCCATAGCCTCTA